>NW_013666633.1:280766-283239 GCF_000517525.1 Limulus polyphemus | reverse complement strand
AAATTGAATAAGGACCTGACAGTAAATAAAATGTACACGTAATGAATGACAGGTGTCCTTATTCAATTTTATACACGTAATGACAGGTTTTTATTTATTGTAGGTTGTATAAGAACACACGTTATTACGTGTATATTGTGTTCACTGCAGGTTGAATAAGAATTACTTGTTGTAGCTAGGGGAGAATGGAGTACTTTGGACACGACAGCCCTACTACAGCCTGTTACAATGGAAGCTACGCGACAGGGTTATTGTCACATTCTTCAGATAGAGCATGATGGACGTGGCGCGCCACGGACTATAAAGGATTTGGTGAGGCTCCAAAATCGTATTAACATAACGTACTCTATCCTCTCTCTTATATATATACACACACACACACACTAGCACAGAGCTTTAAAAGTAATGCTATACATGAGTGTGTGGATCTCCCCTTCCAGTGTTATGATCTTAGTACACAAACCGTTCATCCAATGGAAAAGTGGTTCTACTACACGTAGCCTTTTAAAAGTCCCTTTTGTTTGGCGTCTGCTTCACGTATTTTGCCACTAATCTCTCCGATCGGTTGAGCCCTCATTCACATCATTAACGCAGTAAAGGTTGAAGGCTTGGCTCAAGCCTTGTCCGTTTTTGATAGCTGTAGGATGATTACTAAGCTGGTGCTAATATGTTTCTGGCAGATTGAGTACATGTGAAGATAGAGAAGTTGGAACCTCACGAATAAAGAATTGCTTGATGATGTTGCAATCTGGGAAGTCTTCATATATACATATGCATAATTTTAGGAAAACAAGGCTCTTACTGGTCCATCTACGCCGTCCCATCCACTATACTAAACTAAAATAAGAATAAAACTCTCAAAGCCAGTCCTTATCATTCAAATACTTACCAATCCTTCCCTTTTAAATTAACTGCGTCTACCACATCTGAATGCACCCCATTCTAAAGGCCAACCTCCCAAGTGGAGTTTAGGATTGTAGTGTAATTCTGTGAAAAACTAGTTCTTTGTCACCTTCTGTTTGATGTTCATCGTCATAACCAGTATAACACAATCAACAAGCTTTGAAAAGAAGAGTTAAGTGATTTTATTCAATGTATTTATACCAAGGATTGATCAAAATGTCACCAAATTTATTTGTGAAATAAAAAAAGGTTTTATGTCACTCTTTCATTTCTGGTCAAGTCAAACTTAATAACAATCCTCCTGCAACAAATATTCTCGAATCTAACCCATTGTGATGATGTATTAAATTACCTATTCTATTATATTGGTTTGTAGTGTAATTTAGAATACAGCATTGTTAGTTAAATGTTTAATTACAGTACGTCTGTACGTGAATAAGATAGAGATATCGTACACGCACGTGGTTATAGGTGTTAGCTAACCAGACACTAAACTTCTAAAACGTTTCTATGTTTGTAATTAAGCACGAAGCTATACAATGGGCTATCCGTGCTCTGCCTACCACGGGTATCTAACCCGGTTTCTAGCGTTGTAAATCTGCAGACATACCACTATGCCACTGCTATGTTTTAATTTTAACTGTCATTTCATCTTATGAAATTTAAGCATAAATCATTGCACGTGGGGTTATGCGTATGAGAAGTCCTTGAAAGTGATAACTGTAATAATGTGATCTTTTTACAGGGGTATGATTATCGTTTTGTAAACACAATCTAAAAGCTTATTTAATGCAAACTTACAAGCCTATAACATAATATCTTATACTTCGAAAAATATAGATACGTTTATGAAATAGATTTAGGTAATTTCACCAAAATCAAGAAAAAAAGTCGCGCAAGTTTTTACTTTGGTATATGTAGTATATTATAACAACTATAACTAAATATTACAATGGTCGTTTTGAAACAAAGCTGTTTGAGTAACAAGACTCTCGAAGGAAAGATGCCCTTTTCTGTCTTGGAACACAATTGTTTGATATAAATAGTCCAGTAGACAACAAGTTACCTTGGTTGTTCTGGAACACAATTGTTTGATATAAATAGTCCAGTAGACAACAAGTTACCTTGGTTGTTCTGGAACACAATTGTTTGATATAAATAGTCCAGTAGACAACAAGTTACCTTGGTTGTTCTGGAACACAAATGTTTGATATCAATCAATAGTCCAGTAGACAACAAGTTACCTCGGTCGTGTTTGATATCAATCAAGAGTCCAGTGGACAACAAGTTACCTCGGTCGTGTTTGAACACAACTGTTTGATATCAATCAATAGTCCAGTAGACAACAAGTTACCTCGGTCGTGTTTGAACACAACTGTTTGATATCAATCAAGAGTCCAGTAGACAACAAGTTACCTCGGTCGTGTTTGAACACAACTGTTTGATATCAGTCAAGAGTCCAGTAGACAACAAGTTACCTCGGTCGTGTTTGAACTGTTTGATATCAATCAAGAGTCCAGTAGACAACAAGTTACCTCGGTCGTGTTTGAACACAACGATATCAATCAAG
>NW_013666633.1:273464-280675 GCF_000517525.1 Limulus polyphemus | reverse complement strand
TGATATCAAGAGTCCAGTAGACAACAAGTTACCTTGGTCGTGTTGGAACATAACTGTTTGATATCAAGAGTCCAGTAGACAACAAGTTACCTTGGTCGTGTTGGAACATAACTGTTTGATATCAGGAGTCCAGTAGACAACAAGTTACCTCGGTCGTGTTTGAACACAACTGTTTGATATCAAGAGTCCAGTAGACAACAAGTTACCTTGGTCGTGTTGGAACATAACTGTTTGATATCAGGAGTCCAGTAGAAGTGTTCCAACACGACCGAGGTAACTTGTTGTCTACTGGACTCCTGATATCAAACAGTTGTGTTCAAACACGACCGAGGTAACTTGAAATATTTGATATCAGGAGTCCAGTAGACAAGTTACCTTGGTCGTGTTGGAACACAAATGTTTGATATCAAAAGTCCAGTGGACAACAAGTTACCTTGGTCGTGTTGGAACACATATGTTTGATATCAAAAGTCCAGTAGACAACAAGTTACCTCGGTCGTATTGTAACACAACTGTTTGATATCAAGAGTCCAATAGACCAGAAGTCACTTTGGCTGCATTGGAACACCAAATATGGCAACATTTTCAGTGAATTCATCTTTACCGAATATAATTAAAGTATATTATGTATATGTTTGTTTGTTTCAAATATTCGCACAAAGCTACAGAAGTGTATGTTATCTTTTCTAACTGTATCTAATTTTGAACTGACAGACTAGATGGACGACAGCTTTTTGAACTGACAGACTAGATGGACGACAGCTTTTCCATAGTGAGCTCTTGCACCACTCTAACAAATATTGGGATGGGACCGTCCCTCTTTTAACACACCTCAAAGTGCGGATCACGACTTATGTGTGTGCATGCGGTGCCGAGACGCGAACCACGGACCCTCCGATCGAAATCCTCGCAAGATCACGACTTATGTGTGTGCATGCGGTGCCAGGACGCGAACCACGGACCCTCCGATCGAAATCCTCGCAAGCTGCCATTAGGCCACGCCCGGATCTATATACATGTACACCATACGCAGTGTGTACTATCAGAGTTCGCTGACAACCACTTTCAGTCTTTCACTTTATTCACGAGCTGATTATATTAAATGGTTCTGACATTTACTTAAATGCACACTAGAGTAAACTTTTACTCGTCTAAAGTTAAGTGGCGTTTATTGACAACACCTGCCCTCTGGCAGAGGACCACGGCAAAAGTTGTTTATCCCATTAATTAATCACCGTTCGAGTAGAACAGTTTTAACTTCTTTTTTTTTTAAATCTCCAAAAAGAGTGAGCAAAGTATATTTGTTTTAGAATTCAACTCTTAAAGTTTAGATAGTTCTGTAAACATATTTCCACACTGACAGTATATAGCAATAAACCATTTATAATCAAATGACGTCACTTTTATGTGTATATGAAGTAAGTTGACTTTCAGTTCCATTTTCATGGGTTTTTCTTTTTACATAAATAATAACAATTTAACTTTTATTCGATTGCGCATCTTAGTTAATAGGACCTATTTTACCCCTTTCGAGATAGACTGGGGATGGCGTTAGATGACAGACTGACCAATCGACTATCAACACGTCTAATCTCGTTAAGCCCCGCCTTCTGAATATGTTAGTGTGAAATTACGTCATTTTTCCCTTTAATGTTTTATCTCGGTATGAACGTTATCTAGAGTTATATAAATTCACAAATAAAGAAGTTTAACGTTGTTTTTATTGCAAAAATAAAGAAATAAACTTGAAGTCCACAGATTACATTTCCAAACTTGTTTGTAATTAAGCACGAAGCTACACAATGGGTTGTTTGTGCTCTGCCCACCACGGGTATCTAAACCGGATTCTAGCGTTGTAAGTCCGCAGACATACCGCTGTGCCACTGGAGGCGACATAGGACGGTGTATGTGTATATATTAAGCTGTTGATTTACAACTCATTAGAAATGTATTGATGAACTCTCGTCATCATTATAACAGTTAGTGTATTACAGTTTAAAAAAAAATCGTTGTTTACATCTCTATCATGATAACCTTTGCAATATGATATGATGTTTTAACAGCGTGTAACGGAGAGTTTTAGTTTCGTCTTTGTGTTGGTAATCGTCATATGTTAATAATACTTAGTCTTATAACACTGCCCCCCCCCAGTGGAACAGCGAAATGTCTGCGGACTTACAACGCTAGAACCCGGGTTTCGATACCCGTGGTGGGAAGAGCACAGAGAGCCCACTGCGTAGCTTTGTGCTTAATTACAAACAAACAACAAACCTATAACATTGAAATTTTCATTATTAGTTGTTGTTTTTTTTCTCTTAAGAATTAAAGACGCAAGTTGGCAAGCCATATGAAAAAGGTCTTATTTTAATTTTAATAATAATAAAAAAAAAATTTACTGTTAAGCCCCACCCGGGAAAGTATATGAATTTAAACATTTTATAGGTATTTTTATTCTCGCTGAAATGATATTTCGTAACTAATGGGTTTCTCATTAAATTACTTTGTTAACAATTTTCAGACGTTATACCATGTAGCGTTACTGTTAGTAATTACCAGTCACTTTAACCCCAAGAAAGACTCACTCCGTGGATTCTTGTATGCCTTTGATGATGTCACATCGTGTGGCAGTCTCCGTCCAATGACAATTAAGTACACAAGTGTTGCGTAATCTTAATGTGTAATAATCAATACTTTTTACCACAGGTATGTCATATTAGTTATAAGTTTCAGTTATATAAATATATATATATATATAAGCGAACACAATAAACCTCACAGTTTATTCTTTAAAACTGACAGAAAGTTTAAAATTTACAATATTGCATAGAGTTTTAGAAAACCGTATCGGAGGTTTTGTTTTAGGTTTTAATACTGTATGAGCTTCACAATGGGCTATCTGTGCTGTGCCCAACTCTAGTATCGAAACTCGTTTATTGGCGTTATAATCCTTCAGACTTACCGCTGGGCCACAGGGGGAGGGGGCGTATATGAAATATTAGAGTATTTTATGTTTATTTTTCAAGTGTTTCTAGCACCGCTAGGTCAGACTGACGAATAACTGTATTCGTACACATAAGCTAAAATCTTTGTTTTCAAATCTACAAGGGAAAAAAAAAATCCAGAGTTATCCGTTTTGCTAAATTTAAATAGGAATATAAGGTACTATTATCAGATTTTACTGCATTTTCCTTTCAAGTATTCCACGTTTATTGTTAAAATCATAAATAATATTCAACGTTAAACTGGTACACAATTAAAAACATTTTATTTAGGCCTATCTATGGCCTTCAATAAGTTGACGAATCCACATGTTTCGACGTTACGACGTCATTCTCATTATTTTAACTTTATACACAAGTGCCAAAATACTATAATTACGTTTATTTTCGGCGTCAATGCTTGTTTCGATAAATTCCCGTTGAAACAACAACAACAACGGTAAATTATGGTGATTAAAAACTTAAAAAACAAATTGCAATTGCTAACACTAGAACTCGACAGTTATATCGATCGTAACAAGTAACGTAGTAAAACAACTAAGGTACGAGGTTTGACCACGACTCACTGCGCCTGTAGTACATACTAGTAAAGAAGAGTAAAAAACCAAAAACATACCTTATTTTCTACGTTTAACGTAGGACAGTCTCAATATATTTCCCACGATGATAATTTGCAGTTCAATCTTGTTAGTTTTTATCGTTACGTGTTATTCTATAAAACAGCATGGATGTGCTCTTTTATAGCCTGGTATTGACTCGTATGAACCAATAACAACGATGAATACACTGCTGGGGCCTGACGTTCACCATAGCAACAGAGATACCACTGTTGAACCGGAGGGGTGTTTCCTTCCCATGAATAACAAATTCTTACATATTATTATTGTCCGTTTATACCAAAGGTAATAATATTAAACTATTAGCATGATCCAAATGTGTAAAAGCATTAAACAGAAAAATTCAAAAATGTATTTCCCGTGATATTTAATAACTTACGTGACAATGATATCCATCTTTCTCTCCAATTACTCGTTCTGTCACATGACTTCCATCAACTCTGAAACGTAAACAAATAAATGCCCCTCCCCCCTTTCCCGCCACAGTTTTCAAGAAATAAATTATGCTATTGGATTTTAAACTAATTCTATTCGCAAGTTAAAACGATAGTATTTCTAAAAGTGAACTTATTGACTCAATTTTTCTAGAAGCTTCAGATAAGATAGAATGTCACCCGTACACTGAATACTGAAAGGGCGTTCAATAAGGCCTGCCAGTTTAATATTATGGTTAGGGCAACTAAACTCCCTTTCACATTTCCATACCCCCCCCCCCCAGTAGCACAACGGTATGTCTGCGGACTTACAACGCTAGAATCCGGGTTTCGATACCCGTGGTGGGCAGAGCACAGATAGCCCATTGTGTAGCTTCAAAAACAACAACAACACTTTTCCACTGTCTTTCCAAATAAGTTCTCTCAGACCTAAACGTGATCTGTAAAAGAAAGAAATGCCTTATTTCTTGTACTAAAAAAGTACAGATCGTGTCTATCAGTCTCTCTCTTTGTGTGAGGTAAACATGCAAGGAGTTAAAATATAGTTACCTATCATGTTTTAAATGTGTCTCTTAAGCAAAGGGTTGTTGATGAGTTATATTCTTAGAAATGTTGATGGTTTTAAAGGCATAATAAAAAGGTAGGTGGTCATTAATATAACTCAGTAACAGTACAAACGTTTCTTTTGACAGCTCATTGTGTAACTTTGTGCTTTACAACAAGCAAAAAAGTTGCAAAAAAAACTTAAGGCGCGGGGGTCATGATCTTAATCGAATGTTTTTGGTTTTAGAAGATAAAGTACTAGTTGTCCCCCAGTGGCACAGCGGCATGTCTGCGGACTTACAACGCTAGAAACCGGGTTTCGATACTCGTGGTGGGCAGAGCACAGATAGCCCTTGTGTAGCTTTGTGCATAATTAAAAACAAACAAAGAAGTACTAGTTATTTTCTAAGACAGTAGTAGAACTAGCATATTTAGGCATCAGTGACTGATAATCAGTGATTTTAGAAGACTGAATGAAACCTGAAAGAACACTTCTATGCCAGTCAGAATTTGGACCGTTATAGCGATGAAAGGTGAGCTAACCTGACATCAGGTGCGTCTTCTAACTGATGCTCAGTTCAGAATCTTAAAGACCACCTCGTAAAAATGATGGAATTTAGTAAATGAAGACATTGATGTAGTTTCTGGGGTGTATGCCCCTCTTTCTATGGTAGGCAAATAGAGATACTTCGTGCAAAACAACGGTTTGTTGGGGAACCTACCCGACTGATGCGAGATACCAAAAACAATATTCAGATAAAAAAGATTGTTACACTTACTGCTACACACGTAGCATGGACAGGTATTTTATGAAGTTAACGATATAACAAGTGAATTATCAAATGATTTCAGCAACAGAGGAAGCATGGAAATTTTCTCGCATGTTGGCAACTTTCCAAAAAACGTTTTCGACCTGTAGGTTATTAAATACTGTACCTCTAAGATGAATAGCATTTTTTTTGTCACTTAATGAACGCCATTACCTCCCCTGAATAAACAAACTTTCAAAATTTAGTTGTCAGTTGTGTAACTCACATTTTCATTAAATCTTATGCAGTACCTACACAGATGCCCCCCAGTGGCACAGCGGTATGTCTGCGGACTTACAACGCTAGAATCCAGGTTTCGATACCCGTGGTGGGCAGAGCACAGATAACCCATTGTGTAGCTTTTTGCTTAATTACCAACAAACAAACCTACACAAATGAGAATGAGCAGATTTGTTGGGGGTCAAGATTAATTTAACCCCTCCCCTCAAAAGCTCACATCTAATATTCCTGAGAAAATACGAGTTATATTTTTGTGAAACAGAAAAAAGCCTAAAATGATATCTAAAATATTTGAATACATACGACTTGCGCCTCTTCCCAGTAGCGTAGCAGTAACGTCTGTAGGTTTATAATGCTAAAAAAACGAGTTTAGATACCCGTAATTGGCACAACACAGATAGCCCATTGTGTAGCTTTGTGCTTAACAACAAATGCGAGATTATCTGAGGGCAAATTAACACAGTAGAACACACACTAAGCCGTATACTTATGAAAGTTTTTGTCGCAAGGTACGTATAATGATGCACCGTACAACCGACCAGGTTGATATAGAACTACAAACATGAACGTTGGTTTTAGACATAGTGTAAGGGTATGAGCCGGCAGAGTCTATCTGTTCATAAATATTAGTTTTTAGATTCAAATATTCTGTCAGGATTTGGTCTGGTTTG
This sequence comes from Limulus polyphemus, assembly GCF_000517525.1. Lineage (NCBI taxonomy): Eukaryota > Metazoa > Arthropoda > Merostomata > Xiphosura > Limulidae > Limulus > Limulus polyphemus. The sequence goes on along the minus strand of NW_013666633.1, from coordinate 274,362 downwards.
AATTTCGCGAGGGTTATTTGCATTAACCTTCTATAGTGATACACTAGAGGGAAGACAGCTAGTCAACACCACTCACCTCCAACTCTTGGGCTACTCTTTTACCAACGAATAGTAGGATTGACCGTAACATTATAACGTCCCCACGACTAAAACGGGCAAGCATGTTCGGTGACAGGGATTGAAACCCGCGACCCTCAGATCGCAAGTCGCTTCTGTCAAGACAACAGAATGTTTCTGCCTGTGTGTATATACATAAAACTCTAGACTGCGACTGCGAAATAATTATATAAACCACATAAGGTTTGCTATGTCTCTATAAATTGCTTATGCACTAAAATAACTTTTATGTTAAGTTAAATAAGTTTAACTGAGTTTCTAACTTCAACATCAAGACTTAGACTCCGTTATTTAATGCTGCTTAGGCTTAAGTTAGAATAGGTTATATTTTCGTGAATATAAGCTAATTATTATACCGAGAGTTCAAATTTTGGAATAGGTCTGGGAAGGTTGTTGTTTTAAGCCTCGTATACGATTATTATTAACATTTTTAACTTGCAGGTATTAACCTCAGAACTACTGACTTCACTAGAAAGTTCTTAGGAACCTAATGGCCAGCTAGCAAATCAAGTCTCGTGTGCACCAGAGTAAGGAAAGTTGAGTTGTTTTCTTGAGTGGCTCTCTGAATCCAAACTGAACTGAAAGTAAAACAGAAATCCGGAAAAATTTACATATAATTTTCTATGGGAGTAGTTAACACATTGTACTGCCTTGTACCGCAATTTCTTTGAATTATAGGCTTAGCACTTAGCTGTCATTACATAACGGATTTTATCGGAAAGTATTGTTTTTGTTTGTTTTTTGGAATTTTGCGCAAAGCTACACGAGGGCTATCTGCGCT
>NW_013666633.1:268179-272513 GCF_000517525.1 Limulus polyphemus | reverse complement strand
GGCCATGCCGGGCACTATCGGAAAGTAAGGACCAGGTAAGGAAATGAAGAAATATTAGAAAGTTATAGATTTATATTAATTTATTTATTATCAGTTTATTAAGCTTTGGGTACGTAATTCACAAAATACACGGAGTTTGGAATTTTACTTGATAATTCAATATTTTTTTAATAATATATTTATTATTCAAATCTAGATCAGGTAATTCACGATATTTTTTACAAAATTAGTTTAAATTTCACATTCTTGGATTTCCTGACTTTGTATTACTACAAACAGAGTTAGACTAAAAAAGTAATGTTAGACTTAGCAACACAGCCACATACATTTACATTTTATGTTTGTAACCATCATGAATGAAAGTTACTTTAACACAGACCTTATAAACTTTGGTAAAGTTTTAATATGTTGTTGTTTGTTATTAAGCACAAAGCTATCCAAAGGGTTATCTGTGCTCTGCCTACTACGGGTATCGAAACCCGGTTGCTGGTGGTATAAGTCCGCATATATATATACCACTGTGCCATTGGGGGCTTTTAATGTGTATGTATAAAATAGATCTTATTAGTATTGCATTATTACAACATTTAATGTATAACATATGATACTTATAATATTTTTAACGTATAATCTTGTATTTTGTACAAGTGGAAAAAATATCTTACACAAAAATTGAAAGTGTAGGAATAAGTGCACCATAAAGTGAAGAAACAAGGTAGGAATGGGCGTGGTGTAATATGACTTCCTCTGTACAACCTCACAAGGGGGCGTGTCCAACATCTTATCCATGCCTACTTTGTTTATTTTTTCTATCCTGGCCCGGCATGACCAGATGGTTAGAGCGCTCGACCCACAATCTGAGGGTTCGAATCCCCGTCTCACTAAACATGCTCGCCCTTTCAGCCATGGGGGCGTTATAATTTGAAGGTCGATTCCACTATTCACTGGTAAAGGAGTAGTCCAAGTGTTGACGGTGGGTGGTGATGACTAGCTGCCTTCCCTCTAGTCTTTCACTGCTAAATTAGGGACGGCTAGCGCAGATAGCCCTCGAAATTCAAAATAAATAAACAAACATTTTTTATCTTATATACAACAAGGCAGATGAACTAAAGTTATCAAACTTAGCTATGCTTATCATACAATGACTAGAGGTTTCTGTGAATCGAATTAATCGAGACAATACGTGTACTGTAAAGTCTGTTTATACGACACCAGAAAAATCTGATATTTGTGTAGACCCATAACTTGTCTCACTTATTTTTCTTTATAACTTGTCCCCCCTTTTGCAATTGTACGAGAAGGTAACAGGATTTCCTGCATTAGATATATAGGGGGATTAAGATACAAAGATGAAAAATCCTAAGAAGTTTCTGAGTGTCGATGTCATGGATTCGTTACTCTCTATACAAAAGTAGTATGTACCCATAAGTTGCATATCATCAACACAGAAAATTCGTTAATTTTGATTCCCGCAATGAGCAAATCACAGCCAACCTTTTGTGTAGCTTTAAGCTTAATACATAAATGAACTTAAATTGAAATTCAGCTAAGGTGTCACATGCACTTTCTCATGGGAAATATTTTGATAACGTAAAATACACTGTATGTAAGTAGATAGGGATATTTTACACAGGTGGGTCACGTAATTGCCCAATTTCTACAGCCTTCCTTGTTTTGAAGATAAAGTAACAGTCACGTGGGTAGAATCAGTACCCTGAGAAGAATATTAGTGTTGTTTTACGTATATATAATGCCACGTTTTCTCAGCCTGGAACATGATTTGACGGTATATATGACAATCTTATATTATACAAACTTATTATTGTCTGAGAGATCTTCAGTAAAAACACAGAAACGTTACTCTTGTTTTTGAACTTCGATTGCATTTGTTGAAAACTAATACTGTTTCACTGTATTGTACACTGTGTTCAGTCTCTTTATTTGCTTCAAACTCAGTCGAGGATGGAGAATTCAAACTTTTGCTCTGAAATACATCGTCTGACAAACCTCCTGTTATTCTGCAGTTCCTATCAAATGACTCAAAGGGAAATTGGTGAACTAAGAATACCATATGAGCAACATTGGTGCAAACGAACCTCTTGATATTGGATCAATGAGCCAACACAACTTAGATCTCCAAGTTGAACTAGATTGTGCCACACCACGTATACTGTGTAGGTTAACAGATTACTTTGCCCCACTCTCTTACTGGAGACTGAAATAACACAGAGATACCCCTAGTTAAAAGCAGGGCTGATTGGCATCCGGGAGGGTTCTTGACGGTGGGTGAGTATCTTTATGCCCTATTGACTAATGTGCACCATTTTCAAGAATAGAAGCTCCATTCTATTAGGCTTCACAGAGCAATAGTTTATTGCATATTGCTTCGTTGATTGATACTATTTTATACAAAGATTTACTGAGTAATGTTACAGTTATATAAAGCTTTACTAATACTGATTGGTGGTCCAATGAGTAATGGCCTAGTTATAGAAAACTTCACTGAATGATGGTCTGAGTAATATTACAGTTATATAAAGCTTTACTAATACTGATTGGTGGTCCAATGAGTGATGGCCTAGTTATAGAAAACTTCACTGAATGATGGTCTGAGTAATGTTACAGTTATATAAAGCTTTACTAATACTGATTGGTGGTCCAATGAGTGATGGCCTAGTTATAGAAAACTTCACTGAATGATGGTCTGGTTATATGAAGTTTTACTGAGTGATGAATTGTGTCGTAAAGCTTACTGTCTCCATTGTCGACTTGACGAAAACTAATTGTGTTTAAAGATACGGTTCCACATTGGTCACGTTACAAGCTTTGGTATCTAGTGTGTTCTAATATGTTTCCATTACAACGTTCGTTTCCAGAGGGTGAATAAACTACGAACGTTAAATCTAACTGAAAAAAGGGGACAACTTGAAAGAGTTTGTTTTTCGTAATTATAGCTGTAGAACATGAAAGTGAAGAGTGTGAAAAAACTTAGTAATTTAATATATAATATATATTTAAAGACGAAATTTATTCAGTTGCACGAAAGGTGAAGATCAAGAGACAGTGCATAACCTCTTAGCTGGATTCATCAACACTTAAACACTCCGTTATCAGGAGAGTCTAAAGGTTAAGTAGATCAAAATTTCCTAATGAGGGCCAATTGGAAGGCTATACCCAGTCTCAAAACTGTTTCGTAATAAGGGGGAAAAAAAAGAATAATCTTCGTAAGACGATCGTGTGCTTGAATGGTGAGATAGACAAATAAAAACGTCGACAACATTACATAAGGTATTTATTTTCTTGAGCTAAAGTTATCATTTCACGATAAGATAATGTCATGTAAATCAATATTATCATCAGGATGTTTTCTCGGGACGTAAACATTCGAAAGAACATTTACGTGAATAGTTATTTCCCAATCAGTATTTTTAAAGTATCAAAACGCCCCCCTCGCTCATTCCGATGGCTGAACAGTAAGCTCGAGAGCTTATAACGCAAAAAATTCGTGAACTTTGATTCCTGTGGTGAGCAAATCGCAGATAGCTTATTTTGTGGCTTTGCGCTTATTACAAAAATTGAAATTTCGCGGTAATTCAACTACTATAGATGTTGGCCTAAAACAATACACACTGTTACTGTTTCTTTAATTACATTATTATAGTTACCTTGCCACAACTCTCACAGACGGCGCGCTTATAATTACTTCTTATAATGTTAATACTTGCCATCTGTTCGCACAAATACATATTTTGTTTATGACTTTATAATTACTGAGCGTGTTTCATAACAACGGATATAAATTTAGGAAAGCTGTTACGATAGAAACGGATCGTGTGTGTTTTTTTTAAATGTTACATAGCAACAAAGCGTGGATTTCTCTAAACTTTTATTATAGTTCAAAACCAAATGAGACCAGAGAAAGAGACTTAGTTTGGGCTAAAGAAACTAGAATTCAAAATAGTTGTGGTGAATAAAGAACTGAAACTAAAGGGGGCGAAAAATGGAAGTTTTAAAGAACATTCAGCAACTCTAAAGGTTATATACTACGTTCTGTTGCTACGTAATACTGCCAAGAAATACACGATCTGTTGCTATCGTAACAGCTTTCCTAAATCCATATCCGTTGTTATGAAACACGCTCAGTAATCTACGTTCTGTTGCTACGTAATACTGCTAAGAAATACACGATCTGTTACTATCGTAACAGCTTTCCTAAATCCATATCCGTTGTTATGAAACACGCTCAGTAATCTACGTTCTGTTGCTACGTAATACTGCTAAGAAATACACGATCTGTTACTATCGTAACAGTGCTCCGAAATTCATATCCTGAT
>NW_013666633.1:264631-267323 GCF_000517525.1 Limulus polyphemus | reverse complement strand
GGGTGGTGATGACTAGCTGCCTTCCCTCTAGTCTTACACTGCTAAATTAGGGACGGCTAGCGCAGATAGCCCTCGTGTAGCTTTGCGCGAAATTCAAAACAAACAAACAAACAAACAATTGTTGTTAACTATCGTTTGTTCATTTGTAATTAAGCACAAAGCTACACTATGGGCTATCTGTGCTCTGCCCACCACGGGTATCGAAGACCGGATTCTAGCGATGTAAGTCCGCAGACATACCCCCGCTGTGCCACTGGGGGGGCTACTTGTTGTTAAACAAATGTTTAAACGACTTTATTCAATTATGTACTACAGCTGCCCAGTGTCGGCTAACAATACGAATAATTCAATTGTGGCGAAGTGCTACAAGTTCTTCAAATACCTATAGAATGATAGGTTTCTTTTTTGGTGAGTGTAAAACACTTAAATACACCATTTCGATTTATTCAATATTGTTTATCGTGGTATTAAAGTACGTTTGTGACTGCAGGATCGCCTATATCGTAATTTACAGTAATTTGATATCATTATTAGAATAAAGTAATATACAGACAACAAGGGGCCATTTGGTTCTTCACAACTACCCCGTAGAAAATGTTCAAAATTAAACCCACACTTCATTTTTGAAGAAATTATAGATTCCCCCATTTAAATTCTTACAAGGTGTCGGCTTCCATTTCTGCCGATTACAGCTCATTTCATAAGCTAATTACCACCCCTTCAGAAAAATAAAACAGTCTTTACTGGAGCCTAGCCTGTCTTTTCCTAATCCTAAACTTGTGCTTTCTCGTCTTATTGTCTTCAAAATATGAAACAATCAAATCAGAAGCCTTAATCGTATCGATCCCCTGGATAATCTTGTGAAATCCAACGAGATTATTTCTTACCCTTGTCTTCTACACAGAAAATAAGTTAAGAGACGTTAACCTATCCTCATAAGATAACCGTTTCAAAAGTAAGACTTACTGGTCTAGTTTTGTGGAATGTATATGGAATCACAACCATAATGGTTTCGGTATGTTTACATTGGTTGTAAGATCGGACTATAAAAAGGTCTGAGATGGCTTGGTGTAATAGGGTGCTCTACTCCCAATCTGCAGGTCACGGGTTCGAATCTCCGTTACCGAACATACTTGCCTTTTCAGCCGTGGGGGCGTTATAATTCTACTATTCGTTGGTAAAAGAGTAGCCCAAGAGTTGGCGGTGGGTGGTGATGACTAGCTGCCTTCCCTCTAGTCTTACACTGCTAAATTAGGGACGGCTAGCGCAGATAGCCCTCGTGTAGCTTTGCGCGAAATTCATAACAAATCAAACGTAAGATTTCATAGTCATCTCGTGCAAGTTGTTATAAAGAAATGTTTTTATCAAGCATCGAACCGTATTGTGCAAGTAATGGACAGTTTAAAGAAATTTTTACTGAAGACTGAAAAAAAATTGTCTGCTACACTTAAAGACTTTTGACTGAGATTTAATTGTATAATTTTTTGTAGTTGTTGGTTATGACAGTTATCTCAAAGGAAGGAAACGTGGACCTTTACGGCAGTGGGTAACAATCCATACACGTTCTTCTTTATCTGAAAGGCGATAAATAATTATATTTTATTACATGATGACTCTATTAATGCAAACCTAAAACTACACTAGATTAAAGGTCTTAAGGACCACTAACTGATATTCCAAAAGGTCTCAGGGACCACTAACTGATATTCAAAAAGGTCTCAGGGACCACTAACTGATATTCCAAAAGGTCTCAAGGACCACTAACTGATATTCTAAAAGGTCTCAAGGACCACTAACTGATATTCCAAGCTCTTACCACAGTAATTCAAGGGAAGGATTTATCATCCAGAATATTCTCCCAACTAAACCTTCAGAGATTCCAGTAAAATGGTTAGAAATTATTTATTTAACTTATTTACTTTCAAAATACAATTTATACAAACTGATTCCATTGACTTTACTACCTCATCACATGTAAGCTCCGACTGTTTGTTTATTGTTAATCACAAAGCTACTCAGTGGGCTATCTGTGCTGTGCCAAACCACGGGTATCGGAAACCAATTTCTAGCGTTATAAGCCTTCACACTTACCGCTGAGCCACTGGGGCCAACTGCCACAACTCTATATTTGTTTATCCCAGAATGGCTTAGGTGTATTTATACCAAGACAATAATAAAATTCGGGGTTCGATTCACCAAGGTGGACAGAGAGTAGATAACCTACTGTGTAACTTTGCGTTAAAAACAACAACTTCCTTACGAAGAGTTGTTTTCAGTTTTTGTACTAACTTCATTCTTCTGAAGTTTAAGAAACTTTCAACATATATTTAATTCTTGCTTTATAGTTCTTCATAAGGTCACAACAGTTTACAAAAAGTGAACTTACATTTCTGGAATACCACATAAAAAGAGGTATCTTATATTTATGGCAAAGCCCATCCTAATTTTGAACTACTGACCAGAGGAAAGGCAGCAATCAGTATGACCCTACCGCCCACCATCCATGCCAAGGGATTGGTTATCGCTTTTGTAACGTACTGTTGCGTCAGCAGTCACATGACTACAGTGACGCAACGTTTCTAGAATTATCATGTACTTTGGCGAATGCTCTAGTATTTACTAGTAGGGTACGCTGGTATATAAAAGAGGGAATGTAATGTGTGATAGTCAGTGAGTAATTGAACTGCAGTCA
>NW_013666633.1:260397-263734 GCF_000517525.1 Limulus polyphemus | reverse complement strand
ACATAATTACAGGTTCCATGAACTTCAAGGAATTCCATTGAATGACTTAAAAATCAACAAAAAAACATAAATATTAGAATTAGAATCAGTCTAAAATTCCACAACAACATCAGTTGTTGAATTCTCTACAGCTACATTACGGAAACAAATAAAAATAAAACTTGCATACCTGCGTTACGACTAAATTCACCCTTGTAGTTAACTACAACACCAGTCTGAGGATCGTGTATTCCATCTCCAGTGTCAAAACATCCATAAGGAATAGCTTCAGGTGGCTGTTTGTTGGTTTGCTGAGACTGACCTGTTGAGATACAAGAATTTCGATAAAATCCATAATCTTTCTTTCGGTTAAGATCCACAGAATTGAGACTAAACCTATTGTAAACTTGTTTTCGTTAGTACATTCAAAATGATATAGATAATGTAAACATCTGATGATATGTCAATTGAAAACATTATTGCGCTTTAGAAACTGTTGGCGTGTTTACAACTTCGATTACACTTTACTAAATGATCAAATGTGTATGACACGTTGTGAATAGAATATTAAAAACATAAACTTCGAGTTCAGTTTTCTATTACATGCTTTCGGTTCACCCATGAATGATATTTCGTATAATCTAGAAAAATATAAAAGGCGACATACTTTAATTGTTAGACCTATCCATAGATGGCAGCACAAGCTACTTCTTACAAAATGCTCTTATTACATCCGTCACCAGAGGTGGACGAAGGTTATGTTTTCAACCCTGTGTTTGTCAGCAAGATTTTTCGAAACGACTGAATGAATGTAAATAAAATTTGGTAGACATTTGGAATATGATCACACTTATAATGATTAGTTTTTGGAGAGTCAAGGTCACTAAAATACAAAAAAATCCCTATGTGTTAACATGGGGACCGATTTCCACACTGTTTTGCTCTATAACTTAATTAAAAATGATCTAATTTTGATGAAACTTTGTGGATATATGTAGAATATTATTAGTCATTGTTCTGCCGAAAATTGTCCGTGTCCGTTGATAACGACGGACATATTTTCGTATTTTTTTTATGGCAGAATATGATCAACGCTGCGTGGCGGAGGTATGCGCTCTACTGAGTGTCCCTCTAGTTTATTAAACCATTTTTAAAAAATTAGCCAGTGGTTAATAAATTAATACACAGTGTAAAGTAGTACCAATAACGAAGTGAGATCCAGTCATTTGACTTGTACCACTGAGAATATTCCAGAAAGAATATGTTTGGCCCAAAAGGGATTAAAATATTAAAAGTGCCTTGTTCCCTTGCGAGAATAATATCAGCGCATTACTAAAATTATTCATTAGACAGATTGAGGAGAGCTGGAATAGTCTACGTAGTGTCATGAGTAACATATATTTTTATATAATTTATTTTGTGTCGCTACAGTTTTACATCTACCATTATTTGAACCAACAGTAACTTCTACTTTGTCAAATTAAGCAACTACAAGATTCTACAGTTATGAGACAGAGAAATAATTAAAGGTTTACTGTCAAATATAAAGTTCGGGGCGTGTTTGCACAACAGTGTTGTTCATTCGAAGTGTTCTACATAATGAATTATTTCAATTTTAAGAACATGTACTGAGGAAAACGGATGGGGTAAAACAAAGACAATAGAAAATAAAAATACGGCACACTTATCATAAGTTTTATAACGTGATTTCAGGTACAACTTGATCAATTTTATGATGGGGCCCCGGCATGGCCAGGTAGTTAGGGCACTCGACTCGCACTCTGAGGGTCGCAGGTTCGAATCCCCGTCACACCAAACATACTCGCCCTTTCAGCCGTGGGGGCGTTATAATGTGACGGTCAATCCCACTATTCGTTGGTAAAAGAGTAGCCCAAGAGTTGGCGGTGGTGACTAGCTGCCTTTCCTCTAGTCCTACACTGCTAAATTAGTGACGGCTAGCGCAGATAGCCCTTGTGTAGCTTTGCGCAAAATTCAAAACAAACAAACAAACAATTTATGATGGGTTATGACTACTTGCCTGCTGGTTTCAAACCGTTGCAGATTTCGGACCAAAATCTTCTGTCGGGATATTGACAGTAGGTCCAGTTTTCTTCACTGTATTGAAGGCCATCAGCAAATGTAAAGCATCCCTGTAAAAGCGAAAGTTACACATAGGATCACCATGCTAATTCACAAGTTTTTCGTATGAAGATGTTTAAAAATGAGAGGGTAAGGGGAGCAAGCCCTGCATCCACAACATACCTGTGCAGGCTGACGACTTCCCCTGCATTGTATAAATTATATTATTTATTGAACATGAGAGGCACCACGCGATGGACTTTCTCTAACACTGCCTTTGAAACAGAATGGCCCTTAGCCGCAAGTCTCAACACTAATACGTTAAAAACCAGGTTTCGACATACGTGTAGCTTTGTGCTTAAAAACAAACAACAATTCGAAATAAAAAAAAATATTTTGAAATATTGGGAGAGACTAAAAATAGTGTTGGCTCCCTCTAAAGTTATTTTGGGTAAAGCCCCCCCCCCCCAGTTCCTATTTTACTATATATAATATGAGATAATACTCGTGTATCTTAAGGGGTTTTCGGCACTTATTACAATAATAGCTCATGACCTTCCTCATGTCATACTGTATCATTGTGGCAAGTTTGGTGCCGATTGATCAAGAAACGTGGAAACGTATATTTATATAGATAACAAGAATTACAACTAATTATATAATCATTTAGATCAACTAGTACAAGTATACTTAAGTAAGTTGACAAGTTAAAAACAGACCAGTCCATGACTGTGGGAAGAAAAATCCTCGTTTTGTTTGTTTGTTTTTAAGTGCTAAGCTAAACGATGGTCTAGCTATGCTTTGCCCACAACGAGTGTCGAAAACCCGTTTTTAGTGTTATAAATCTTCAGACTTATAAATCTTACTGTGGTAGTTTTTCCGCTATTCCATTCTCCTACGAAGATTCCACCATTTGGAAAAATCATTTTCCCGTTACCATGAAACATTCCATTTTTAAACTCTCCTTCGTAACGGGTTCCAGTAGGTAAAATGTAGGTTCCTTTGCCTTCCATTCTATAATCATAAAAATGAGTTGCAATAAACTATACTTGAAGTTTTTAAACACGGCATTATTGCAACTAATGAAAGTATATGTACACTGAGTGGTCACAAGTAAATAGACACCTAATTTTTCATCATTTAACTGATTTATGCTAACTAATTTGTGTTCACAGAGCACTATATAAATGAAAATGGTCCACACACTAATTATCTTGAGCTACAACATGCCTAGAACTCAAGGTTCTCTTCAATTGTCAGATTTTGGTCAAGCAGATGG
>NW_013666633.1:244940-259750 GCF_000517525.1 Limulus polyphemus | reverse complement strand
AAAAGTGGCAGAAAGAAAATGGTATTCAGAAGTTGCCCTGGCCGAGCCAATCTCCTGACATGAACCCCGTCGAAAACCTCTGGGCCATACTCGACCGGCAAGTCAAGAGACAACCAAAAAAACCAACTTCGAAGAGCGATCTACTCCATGTTTTGAAGCAAGAGTGGGCGAAAATCCCACAATCTAAAACTGACGAGATGATTCTCACGATGCGCCAAAGGATCAACGAACTCCACGAAACGAAAGGAAGATCTGCTATATATTAATTAAATTATAAATATATCCATTCATGTGAATATGACTGAAAAACTTCATTTTTTCTGAAAAGGTGGTGTCTATTTACTTGTGACCACGCTGTGTACAATGTTGACATTAAATTAGAACAAAAACAGTCTTATTTTTTATGTAAGATGCTATTTGTTTTTTATATTTCAAATATTATATAAATCTATAAAGAGAGAATTTACAAAATAAAAAAACTGAATGAGACTTAATATCATTTAAAACATTAAAGATATGTGATAGCCAAAACTAATTAAAATAGTTTTACGTTAACAGTTAAGAACTGAATTAACTATTAACATATTACGAACAATGCAGATTAGTTAACGTTCGAATTTAACATACCGCTCATTTTTGTAATGACCTTCATATTTGCTTCCCATGTAATTCATTTTATCAGTACAAAATGAATCAGCACTGCAAAATTTATAGTGATTTTCAATATTATAAAAAACTTAAAAACTAAATAATCTACAATGATAAAAATTAACGTTAGGCCTAAGTAGAATTTAACTTCAGTTGTTATCATGCAATTTGCCTTTGTATTTGAATAACGCGACATCTCTTGGTTGACTTGATGATATGTTATATGGCAGAATATTATTAGACGGATATGCGCTTAAAGCGTACGTAATTGGGCAGATATGGGGGGAAATTAAGAAAGAAGTATTGTTACAAACTATGCAAATTGTACACGAAGACTTTTCCCCCTTTATTTTATCTATTTTCTGATCGTTGTTAAGTGTCAGGAACGTTCTTTCTAATGATCTAGATATCAGTCGCATATTGTATTTATATAGCGAGTTTGCAAATAAAAAAGTAAAATATAGGTTTTTTTTTTATTTTATTTCGAACTGTATTTTCTATCTCATAGTTTGCAAGTTTTTATTCCATTATTCTCTCACTGATTGTTTTAGTGATCTCTTTACAATACTTGTATCCCCCGGTGAGTCAACAGTAAGGTCACGGCCTTAAAACCCTAAAATCCGGGTTTCGATTCGCCGCGATAGACAGAGCACAAATAGTCCATTGTGAAGATCTGTGTTATAAAAACAACAACAACAACGCAATACTTCGTTGAGGCAAAGACTTATTAATAGATTTTTTAATTTTCCACAATTGTTTGGTCGGCTGAACGTGGCGTACCTAGTGGTTATGGTGCTAGGCTGTATAATGGGGGATCTAAGGCTCGAGCCATGATGTTGTGCTGACAACGCTTCGTACTTATAGTTGTGGGATAATTATAAAAGTAACAGCTGTGAAGGAAGCGGGTGCTGCTGACTGTCTTTTTCTGGGTGTTCCTGAATCTTAGTATTTCTGACGTGGCTGTTTAGCTCATTGTTGCATAAGGTACCGTTTACAGTGAAAACCCCAAATACACTGTACCATCTCAATTATCAAACGAAATTCCCCTGGTGGGATAGCGATAAGTTTACGGACTTCCAATGTTAAAATACGGGGTTCAATTCCCCTCGGTGGACACAGCAAATAGTTCAATGTGGTTTTGTTCTAAAACAAAACAAAAGCAATTGAAAATGGGTTATAAAATTTATCATAAACAAATGTTATAGAGGGTACTTGTTAATAAGAACTTTTGAGTAAAAGTGAAAAAAAGAGTGCAGACTAATAAGTCAACCAAGATATGTCTGCAATATCTAGTGCCGACGAGGCTATCTACCGACAAGATTCGGAACTTGAGGTATAAGAAGCAGCTACTTCTCAAAATAATTAAAACCTAACTGCAATGTAATATACTATATTTTACGTAAGATCTTAAAATACCAGAGCTCTTCAGGCCAGCTTGGATATTAAAGTCAGGTTAACAACAAATGAAATTCCAAGCATAGCTATTTGAGTGCAGTTTACAAAACTGAATAGAGTGAAATTATTTAAACTTATAGATTATTAGGATTTCTGACCTGGCTGTTTAGCTAGTGTGTCGCATAAGGTATTGTTTAGATTGAAAATCCTAAATACCAGCTCATTTAGGAATTGAAAGTCCTCTGGTGGGACAGCAGTACGTTTACAGACATACGATGATAAAATCTGTGGTTCGATTCCCCGGTATCACCTGAATTGCAATTAAAAAATATTGCTGCCTACTTCTACATATGTTCAACTCTACAGAAATTTTTTCCACGAGAAGGCACACGTGATACCTTAGGTGAATGATCCAAACAATAGGTAACTAGAGCGAAAGGAACTTAGCTACTTCCTTGTTTGATATTTTGTGTTAAAACTGAATACAAAATTTTGAAGAGTTCAATATTAAGTTTTTGTCTGTTTGTTATTAAATACAAAACTACTCAGTAGGCTATCTGAGCCCACTACGAGTATCGAAACCCGGTTTTTATCGCCATATTAAGTAAGGGGTAGAAAACACGTAGTATACTTGCATACTACATGTGCACACTACATCGTATTTTCACACAATTACAATTCTAAATTTCTTGTGACTAATGCAACAATACAATGAAATTGAATATATTTACACTCATTATGTACTATAGACATCGTTAAGGAGCCAATGAATCATGGTTTATAAACGCATATCATGCACTGTTAGCAAGGATATCTTGTCGCATGAATGAGGGGATGACAGTTATTTCGTTTTCTATGGCGGTACCTTTCTAGGGCATAAATATTTTTTTGTTTATTGAAAATAAATATATATCGGCTGCATTCAACACGTGAAACTAAAATTGCTCTTTGATTCACGAGCAACTATTAAAAGATAGTAAAATTTAAATGCTCCAAAATAAGACATAATTGAATAAAGCTTCTGCTAAAACAACAAATACGTTATAAACAATTTACCAAGTCACGTAGTTTTCGCCCCCCAGTGGCACAGCGGTATGTCTGCGGACTTATAACGCTAGAAACCGGGTTTCGACACCCGTGGTGGGCAAAGCACAGATAGCCCTTTGTGTAGCTTTGTGCTTAACTACAAACAAGCAAACGTAGTTTTCAAATATCCTTACTAGAAGTCATAAGCTAAAACGTATGCACATGGATTCTGCTGTAAAATATACAGGATTCATGCGCTTATGTTGAAGCCTTTTAACTTGTTTGAATTTGCTGCAGTAAAAAGGTGACTTAGAGCAGTCATTCTATAATATGGGGATAATATTCACATATTCCTCTGCATATGTATATATATTTTATTTACAAAATTAAAAAAAATAACAACAACAAAAAACCAATAATAACGTGAGTTTTCTAAAGTAAAATCAAAATGAGAAATATAAACATAAATTCTGTTTGACAAGGAACCTACTAATTATTAAATTCTAAAAGACAATAACAGCAACTTTTTCAAAAAGGAAATTCTGATTTTAATGATTTCAACATTGCGACACATAGTATTTTAACATAGTATCGCGTCATCATCAAGTAACATTTACATTAATGATGATATTTAAAAAAATGTAACTGGTACATGTTGATGAACCAATACTATGGGTCGAAACATTATAATGATTAAAATCAGAATTTCTCTACTGTAAAATTTGCTGTTATTGTATTTTTTAAAATATATATATATTTTGTTTAATGATAGAAAAGTAGTTTGTTATTTTTGTAAAACAATCACAGAGGGCAATTGTTTTTTTACCACAGGCTAGTTTGTGCTATCACTTAGTGATACAGTATTGAACTTCGAAAGTGTATGGGTAGAAGCAGATGGTTAGGGAAGTAACTAATTGGAAGGTTTGTTGGAATTTTCGAGGGTTGATGTATTATGATGGAAATCGGTTATGTTTTGAAATTACTTGCAGATGAGTTATAACAGTCTTAGATTTCGTGTTATGTAACTTCGAAAACATTATATTATACTAACGTTACTATTAATGTAGTAATATTAGTGATAGTAGTTATATAGTATAATATATGCTGTAAATTCTAACTTGCACTTAGTGAGTTACATTTTAACTTAAGTTGAAAAATTAACTTACTATTTAGTTAAATTTAATTAATATCAGTAGCGTGAAATTCACTCCAACTCCAAGTTTCAATGTCTTTCCAAGACATCATTTAATTATAATTACAATTTACGTTGACCGTGACAGTAACCTGAGCAGGTAGGAAGGTCGAACTTGAAAGGGGAAGAACGAAAATATTGAGATTGTACTTATCAACGAATTTCTTGCAACTTGATGAGTAGGAATCCTCTTTGAAACCATAAACGTTATGGCTTCGTAACTTGTGTGTTTTAAAGAAAGAAAAACATTAAATATATCTTGTCAATGATATATTAATTTATAACACATATGCTACATGTGAATTTTTGAATTGATAATATACCTAAGGCTAATGAAACATCATATTTTTAATTTCTGTTAAGAAGGTTTCTTCAAAAAATTCAACTTAAGTTACTAAGTTTTGATCTGTTTGTGACAATACCATTGGCTATCACTAGCTTAGTGATAATGCTACTTTGGTTAAGAAAAAATTAATGATATCAGGTGAACCCATTTTAAATTGAATCTTATAAGAAATCTTTATAAAAGAATAGTTAAACTAGCAATATTATTGGCACTGTTTTGTTAACAACAACAAAAAGGTTGATCAACCTATGTTTGAACACTAGATGTGGAGCTAAGTAATTAAGCATTTTTTTTGGACTATTTTTATGTTACTCTAATGTTATCAAATGAATGGTGTGTTTTTTTTTCGTTTTTTTACAGGATTAAAAGAAATTCAAATTGTTAGTAATGACTAAATTTCAAATACATTTTGAAGTTGAAAATATCAAATAAACGTCAGAGAAAAATGTCAGAAAAATTTGAAAGTTCAGAAAATGGGAATGCACAACTTTCTTCACCTCAGAGTACATCATCAGGGTTAGAAAGTACAGAATTGGCAGAGGATTCCATTGATCCTAAACCACCTCTTAGTAGTTCTTGGATAAAATTTGGAGAAGAAAAAAGTGGAATTGCAACTATAGAGCCATCACACATTGTTCAAGTTAGTAGCCACTCTCACCCACTATCTGAAGACTCGCAATTTAATCTGGAGGCATTTGCTGACGCCACAGAAAGCAATTTTTATGAAGGTAGACGATCAGCCTCTCCAAAATCAATTCCAGATTCGTATGTCCACAGTAAACCATCTCCATCGTGTACTAAAAGTACTCCTGCACTTTCAGTGTTATCACCTCAGATGCCTAAGATTTCAAAGTCAACCACCAACAACCACATAAATAATGTTTCTACCCAGAACGTTGCTCAGAATTTTCATAATGACTTGCAGTCTGTGCCATTATCTGACAACACCAATCAAACATCACGACATGGTCATGGCATTCAACAAGATTTTAGTAAGTGTAGTACTATTAAATTATAGTAATTGATAAACAATTTGCACCTTTTGATACTTGTTATGAGAAGTATTGTCTTACCTATATAATCTTGGCATTTTGATGTACATATTTTTATGAAAATGAATATATATATATATATTACAGGGTGTCCGAGAAGTCTGGAAATGTAGGTGATTCGAAGCTTTTCTTAATTTCAAATACATGACTGATTATGGTACTGTCAAAGCATGAGAAGGTTGGGTTAATCCTGCCATTAATCCAAACTTGTTTCAAATTACAAGGACAGCATGTGGAGCACATTCTGTAAAATTTGTTGAAGTGCATATGGTTCAGACTTTTCAGACACCCTGTGTATATTTATTTATAACTAAAGATAATTATTTTTATTTGATATTAATTTTAAAATTAACCCAGTGATATATTCCCCATTTTTAATGAAGTTCAAAGAAACAAAAAGATTTACAGTTTTTGCTCACTTAGTTGATTCCTTTTGCAAATAGGATTGTGGCATTCTTAGAAATATCATGAAACCATTATTCAGTCATTTCTTGAGGTATTCATTATGATGCAAGTCATGTGGATTCATTGTATACTAAACACATTCTTATCGGACAAGAACATCAGTATATAGGAGAGATGTCTTTGTCTAGTTTGAACCCAATGGATCATTTCTCAATATTTTGTTTGTGTATTCTTGTAAAAAAATAATGAAGAAAATCTAGTCCTTCTGCAATAACCTTGATATTCAAACTGTTAATCTTTGCACTTGGAAATTATTAATGACATGGTACTTTAAAAAAATTGTTACAAGTGTTTTAAATTGTTTAGTCCTTTCTTATTGGAAATCTATAAAAGGACCATAATTTGTTGCTAAGTTTATTTTTCTGTCCCATTTGTCTTCTTTTACTCCTGCAGATTATCTCATTATAATTTGTAACAAACTTAACCATTGATTTAATTGGTCCTTCCAATGATTTGAAAAAAAAACAAAACAGGAAGTCTATGACTTTTAGATTGCTAACTTTTGAAGACCCATTCAAACTCTTGGAGGTTTTAGAACACTGTATTGTATACCAAATGTTGATGTAACTGTGCAACTTTGTCACATTGCATGTTCCAAACCAGGTCATTTGGATTGGACATTAATTTATGTAAGAAATGTTACATGTGATTCTGATGTATTTCTTATATTTCAAGAAGCTATGACAACAGCCAAAGGAACTTAAAGATCTTATTTGTAAACTGCTAGTTAATATGTTTTATAGGTCATTGAGTAGTGGAAGAGTATTTTAAAAGATTGGAAGTTGGCTAATGTTTGTCCAATTTTTAAAGGAAGTGATAAACATTGTCCAGGCAATTATAAGCCCATTAGTCTTACATTTGTAGTTGGAAATGTTTTGGAGAGTGTGATTAAAGATGCATTGTAGAGTCACTTAAAACAGTTTGATATAGTGTCAAAGAGTTGGTTTCACTAAGGGAAAGTCTTGTTTAACAAATCTTCTGATATTATTTGAGGATGTTACTGCAAGAGTTGATGAAGGTAATACTGTGGATTTGGTTTACCTTGATTTTCAGAAAGTGTTTGATAAGATGCCTCACAAAAAAACTTGTTACAAAATTAAATCTGTGAGTGTGGGGGGAAATGTTATGAACTTAGGTAGAAAATTGGCTGGAGAGTAGAAATAAATGGAGTTAGATCTGACTGCATCATAGTTACAAGTGGTGTGCATCAGGGCATTGTGGTGGGTCTGCTTCTGTTTGTGATTTATATTAATTATATTGATTCTGGGATGACTAACAAAATTTTGAAGTTTGCAGGTGGCACTAAGATTTTTTGGAGGCTATCTGTATCAAAGATGCTACAAACTTGCAGGGAGATTTAGATCATTCGATGCATTGGGCTAATACATGGCAGATGATGTTTAACTATCCAAAATGTAAGGTGATGCATGTAGGTTTCACAATTCATATTATTGTTACAATATAAATGGGAATACATTAAATACTATGGTTGAAGAAAAAGATCTTGGTGTTGTGATCGAAAAATCACTTCAGTCATCTAAATAGTGTATTGTAGCTAGTAATAGTGCAAATAGGATTTTGGGTAGCATCTATAGAAATATTGAATACAAAACAAGGGATATTATTGTTTCACTCTATAGATCACTTGTAATGCCTCATTTAGAGTCCTGTGTGCAGTTTTGGGGCTCCCTTCCTCAAGAAGGACATTGAATTGTTGGAGAAGGTTCAGAGAAAAGCCACTAGGATGGTGGGATTATCCTATGAGGAGATACTAAAATCTCTAAACTTGTTTTCTCTGGAGAGGAGAAGTGTCAGAAGGGATTTGATTAAGGTGTTTAAGATCATTAACAATATTGATAATATAGATCCATCAAACTTGTTTGTGTTTAGCAGTGAAAACAATAGGACAAGGGGTCATAAGTTCAAATTTTGGGAGTATAGGAGTCATCTGCAGTTTAGACAATATTACTTTTCACACAGGGTGGTTGGCTTTTGGAATGAACTGACTTCAAGAAAAGATTGGATGAATACATGAGTCTTAAGGGGTGGTTATAGTTGGGAGCTGGAAGGGACATCTTTGATGGGATAATAAGCTACTTTTTGTCCCTTTACAATTTTAATAATTCTTAATAAACATTTATTATATTACTATGCTGATGGTAGAGATTAACTAGCAAAGTGCACAGTTTACTATTTAGTTATTACAAGTGAATAACAATGATGCAAAGGGCAGTTTAAATTTTTAAGTCCTAAGTCAAACTTTTATTGAAAAAAAAAAGAGCAGTGACAAAATGTTTAGGGTTGGCTAGAAACCAGAAACAAATCTATTTATATTTAGGACTATTGGCATATGCGATTAAAACATGGATTTTCTGGCAATTTTATCACATTCAATGTTCAGAGGAAATTTCTGGTAGGATGTCCACTGTGCACTACTGAATATTTAAGATGTGGCGATACAATACGAGTATTGTATTGTGAAGCTGTCATGCGATTGTATCGATACATTGTCCAATACGATACAATTTATGTATGTTCATGAAATTTGGCAAGCTTTCAGGAAACATTATGAGTCTTTTGTAGAGAAAAAATCAGAATTTATAATAACGTATTTTTGCCAAAAACTAATGATTCAGTAAAGGAAGATGAGTATTCAGTATGACATGTTGTCTTAATTTCTTTTATCAAAAACATTACATACAAAGTAACATAACAAATTAACAATAACAAAATAGATACAGGTATTAACTTTTTTTATCTTACTTCTCTTGCCAGCTGCTATTTACTTGATCAAACCTGAGAATTTGAAAAAGCACTGTAAAGTGTAAACTACTTAAATAAGACAATGTTAGTAATATAGATAATGAATTACAGACAAGACTGTCAAACTTGGTAAAATGTTTGTATCTAGATACGTATCGTATCACGGCATCAATATCTAGATACATATCGTATCGACTACTAGGATGAGATATGCACCCCTGCTGAATATGTAGCCTTTTAATATCGGTATCAACATTTCTGAGCTTTGTAAGTGAAAAAAAAAGGCATCAGGTGCCTTCATACAATTGTTAGTTAATTTTATCTATCTTTTGAAAATTGTCTAGACAGTGAGAGTTCAGTATTCTTAGGTCCTAGAAAACTTTAACTATAATTAAACATTACTCTCACTGTTGCATTGTGTAGCTTTTCTGTTGGTCTTGAGGTAAATATATGTTTTCAAAAATTCT
The DNA here is from genome assembly GCF_000517525.1 of Limulus polyphemus. Classification (NCBI taxonomy): domain Eukaryota; kingdom Metazoa; phylum Arthropoda; class Merostomata; order Xiphosura; family Limulidae; genus Limulus; species Limulus polyphemus. The sequence continues at coordinate 250,396 of NW_013666633.1, read as the reverse complement.
CTTACCATAACTAGTCTTCGCCTTGTGTCAAGTTACTGCTGTTTATGGAATTTTGATGTGATGAACTTATGTATAACTAGATAAATTTATTTGTTTCAATGTGAACTTTCAAGGATAAACCAAGATGAAAGGCAAATTAATTTTGACATGGGAGATTTTATGCATATATTGTAAAATCTGACTTTAGAAGAGTTGTCAGCCTCTTTATTTATAGACTACTAGAGAGTAATGCCTCTGTAGGCTTGGTACTTGTACTTATGTTTCTTCTTCATACTTTTATTGTAGGTAATGGAGATATTGTGGTCAAGTTGTTACCCATGAACCAGAAATGTCCGTGGGTCACTAAAGCAGAGTTCAAACCAGAGCTTGTTCCTGAAGAGCTTATGGCTCAAGGGCTTTCAGTAAGAATACAAACTTTTTTTGTATCTTTTTACACAGTTAGTTGATCTGGGTAGTTGATTGATATAATTTGTTACCTATGAGAGCCATTGATTCTTATAATATAAAATATTTTCATTGAAATGACAATTAATTATATCACTGTCATGAAAATAATCAACTAATCAAAATTAGTGTTTCAGTTTATTAATGTTTTGCATTATTCTAACTATCCAAATAACACAAGCCTGCGAATTCAAACTTCATAAAAGTTGTTTTGGTTTTAACAACAGATTTTCCATTATTCGGCTATGTAGATTTCGAAAATATAAATTTTTTTTCTATCACGTAACGATTTTTTACAAATTGGGAAGAAAAAAAACCTCTTACTTAGATCAAATTATTATTTTGTTTACTACAATGAACATTTTTTTATTATTATGTTTGTTAACAAAAATACAAACAAACTGAAGAAAAGGGGAAAAACATTGTCAAACGAATATGCATTCTCATTCATCCTGATTTTTTTGTGTGAAACCTCAACTCTTTTAGTTTCAAAACTACGTGTTGTGATCTTTCTTTTACGTATTGCATTATGAAGTTTTGTGAAAAACCTGTATTTGATGGAGAAAAATGGATAAAAGATTTGGACTCAGCATACAGGAATTACTATAGAACATGTAAAAATTTCAAGACAATAAAACAGTTGCAGGCCATTATTATTTTTGATTAATTCAAGTTTGTTCATCTTTGGGCTGGCATGGCCTCAGTTCTTAGTGGGGTTGTCATATGATTCAAGGGCTTTGGGAATTGTTGTTGCCATAAAACATGCTTGCCCTTTCACCTGCAGGAATGTTATATTTTTCCTTTCTTTTTGTGTTATGGTAAAGCCTACTAAGGCTACCTGCTACTGTGCTTAATTTTGAAATGCCAAACCAAAAGGATAGTAATTGGCCAGCGGGACCTCCTGGTAAATCATGGACAACGTTAAATGAAATGTACATTTACTGTTTTTTACATTGTGTTATGTTTATATTTGCCCAACTATGTTCTTTAATGTTAGATAAAGAATAAAATTACTGTTTTTACATTGTGTCACATTGTAACTTATAATTTTTGTAACTGTTTTCTGTAGTGCTAAATAGACTATTAATCTACATTTTGTGTGTTATATGTAACATCACAATTCTTACTTTGTGTCACAGTTGAAGTTGACAGGCATTGGTGTCTTTAACCTGCAACTCTCTGATCACTATAGAAACACTTACGAATTAGACCTTTATATACACTCAGTCGTTGCCAGTAATTTAATCACATGATCTCTATTTTAAATCATGATATGTTTTGAACAAAAACACTTGTATCATTATTAGTGATATCAAGATGTGGTGTCATTATTTTATTTACACAAGAGGGGTGGGGGATTACTGCATATTTTAAAACAAAATAGTGACCATGTGGTTACATTCATGCTATCGATTCACTACATAGGAAATGTTTAGATTATCTTTAGAAAATTTTTTCCCAAAACTTTTCAACAAAACAATACCCTCCCCCCTCAATTTTTGTTGTTGTTGTTGTTAAGTTTACAAACTACAGCTAGTAGGTGTATATGGTATTGAATGAAGGGTAGTTTGAAAATGACTTAAAAAGAAAAACACTGGCTTAAAATGAGGTTAATCTTGTGAGGGTAGTTGATTAGTCAAATGTAACCGATCAATGAATTTGACAATTAATCAGTTAGCAAATTTCACTAATTGCACAGTTTTTTTTACTCTAGTCACTCTTGTGTACACAATGTGCTAAAATGATGCGCATATATATGATTTATAACAAACTGTGGTGTAAAAGTTAGTAAAAAAGAATATCATTGTTTATCTATGTGTCTCATTCTTTTTAATGTTTGATAAAAAAAAAATGTTTCCTAAAGATATTTCCTAATGCAGTTATTACTTTAACAATGTGAGCCATTTCTCAAAACAGTCTTGAAAGGTTAAGTCATATTATCAATTCTGTCATTATATATAGAACTGTAAGTTTGACCATCTTTACAGTTGACTGTCGAAGACTATGTGATGGCCATGCAAGTTTTAGTGAATGATGTTCGTTTCAACATGTACATCATATGTTACAAGCGTGTTTTGTTGATTTGGATAATACTAGGTTTCATCATATTACTTTCACTTCTCCTCTCTGGTGTTCGGGGTCTAGCTTTGTTTGGTGGGGGCATCGTATGGCTGGTTATAAACGCAATGGGAATATTCGTTTGTATGTGGTTGAAACTTAAGGTGAGTAATGATATTTTAAATAGGTAGTTAGATATATTTACATAAAACTGAACATTTGAGCCAAGATACAGAAGAATATTGTTATCAATAAACATGAAATAAGAGTTAGTAATTTTGTTATTCTTTTACATGTCCAGAAAAATAAATTGTATGTTTGGTAATTTTTTTTTGTTTTGTAATAAGTATCATAGGCAGCGATGTCAATTTTCCCTCAGTAATTTTAATTTGTCAATTATGAAAAAATTAAAACATTTAATTTTTGTCTTGTGTTTTTTCTGAATAGAGACAGTAATGTGAATGTTGTTTTTATGATTTTTTTTTATTTTTCAAGTTATACAGAATGTTAGAGAGGTGCATGGCAAGTGTAAACGCTTTGCTCTACAAACAAAACATTTTAGTTGGACTACTTGATATTGGAAAGATTTCATGTCATAAGATCAATGTATCCTTTGTAAAACATATAAATAGTTTTAAGCATCATTTATTTAATTTAATATCTCCCATTCAGAGCAATTAATTTTATGCTTGAAAAGTGTGCAAAAATATAGCAAACTCGTCACAAGTTCCTTCTGATGTAAACAAATTTTTGCATTGACATAAGCTTTTAAACCATCTGTATGTAAATGCTAATTATTTAATGTCAGTCTATATAAATAGTTTAGGCTGTGTCGTACAAAATAATGATATAAAAAATTAATTCTGGAAGTGCTGTGAGAATAAAAAATATACTTGAACACTTTCTCTAAAAAAAATGCAGTTTTCATTAATTTTATATATTTTTTTGATTTATCTAAACATCAAGTTGAAATGTGAATTTCAAAACTGATCAACAAAATAATTGATTACTACATCACTTCTTGTGATATAAAACTGGTACAGACTGTTGATGCCCACTAGCTCTGTATGTACGAGGCTGCTTATGACCTGCTATAGCATAACTGTTGACCTATGAAGATGAATTGATCCGTACCAGATGAAGTTCCCATATAAACTCTATAAGATTTGAAAATATTTTTAATGGTTACTTGAGTAAATGTTTCTTAAGCTCTACAGATTTCCTTGCTGAAACCAAAATTTGAAAGAGAAATTTTTACCTTGACTCATGGTCAGCTAATATTCATTTATTTTGATGTTTCATACTGTCTGGTAAGTATTTTTTTTTGTGAAATGAGTATCCAATTATTGCCTCACTGAATTATGTTTGTTTTTTTTTTTTGTCTTAAGAATTAATAATTTTGTAAAATATTTACTGAAAGTTGTGTTATTTTATTACTATTGTAAACAACAAAGTTTGATATCATCTTAGAAGTTAAGTTATACTAATAATATATGTTGATCATCACCAGCTAAAGAAATATAGTGATAAAATTTGTTATTTGTTTTTAATAGGTTTAAATCACTTGGTATATAGTTTATATTTTTACCAAGAAGAAACTGGTAAGAAAGTGTATAAAAACTTGGTAGTGTTTCCACAAAAATAAAAAATGTAAAATATTTCTGGTTATCGTGTTACATGTTTTCTCATACAATACACATTATCACTGATGTTTTACAGAAATATTGTGCTTTAGTTAGAAGCTCATTTCTAATGCTTTAGCCCTATGTGCATGGGTGTGGGTCAAAGTTTGCATGTCATGACCTTTTACAGAGTGCTATTTAACATGGTAGTATGTATCTGATATCAGAATTATCAGCTATTCATTTTACCTTACATTGCTTATTTAATGACAGTTCATGGTGGACGAGAGTAAATACTAGATACAATATACAGGGATACGGACAAAAACTGCAGATATGTATTTTGGGGGTTCTAGAGGATATACAAATGCAATTTGCAAGCTATACAATGAATAAAAGTATTTTTATTCTTCATGTAAACATCATTTTGCACTCTGACCTTTTAAAGTCCAAGTCAGACTGATATTATCAATTCAAAGATATATCTTCAATAGAAATATATTTGTAACACATCTGATTTTTGTGTGTAACAAATTTGTACATTTTACTTAAAGCTCGTCTCATTTGGTGCGGATTCATGTAGTAAAGATTTAAACTTTAATCAGTTATTGATGTTAGTAAGAGACTTGATAAATACTGTCCTGAGTGAATTTTTCTTTAACAAAATTTCTAAGTTGAGTTATTATTACTCTGTTATTCCTTTTAGCTTCCAAAACTTCTTGTATATAAAAGCATAATACACTAAAATGTATAGAATTTCATATGGTACCACGTGTAAAACGTACACATCATTGAACTCTATAGAATATCTGTGGTGATAACTAAATTTGGTTATTTGATTACAGCTTCATATGCTTTCTCATATAACAATACTAAAAATATTGTTCAAAGTGAGCTTCTATTGAATGATTATACGCTTATCAGAAATGAAAATAAAAATTATATGCGATAGATTGGTAGTTACAAAAGGGGAATCAATTAATAATGCAAGATGTAATTGCTTTTGTATAGCAGTTACAATCCATTATGATATCAGCGAAAATAGTCTGTCTCTGAATTTGTATCATAGATGCTTAACGTATTGGGGTATCAATGTTTTACTTTCTTTAAAAAATACCATATTTAAAATTATTTTAGAATTACTTGAAGAATATGTTAGAAAATGAAGAGCCAGTTAGGAAAGAACATGCCAGTGAAGTAAGTGTTATCTGTTTTACAACTATTCAATATGTTAGAGAATGAAGAGCCAGTTAGGAAAGAACATGCCAGTGAAGTAAGTGTTATCTGTTTTACAACTATTCAATATGTTAGAGAATGAAGAGCCAGTTAGGA
>NW_013666633.1:242662-244109 GCF_000517525.1 Limulus polyphemus | reverse complement strand
TATATATATATATAGTTACAGAGTTAGGATAAACGAGTTCTTGTTGTGCTTTTTTTGAACTGACTTGCAAAGAAAATAAACTTTAATCCGACCTAGCTTACTGAATGAAATTTTTCTTCTGTTTTTATAGTAATACTATAATAGCTCCTACTACTGGCTTGTGGGTATTTGTCTGAATGAAGAATTTGATAATTTTTCGCATTTTATAGTTCTTGTGATATATTTGATAAATGTTTGGGTTTATTAGTCTTTGGTAAAATAGGTATTAAGTCCTTAAAACAGGAGATTTTGGGAATTGTTTGCAAAGAGAGTGACATGGTTGTTCACTTTGAAAAAACGTTTTATTAATGAGTACATTTAGTCTTACTTAAATGGCTGGTTTCTTTGTACATACTGTGGAGGAAGTGTTTTTTTTCTTTTTATGTTCAAGTGTGGCTTTAGTTACTATATGTACGTATAAATATTCACAGGTACTAACTTATGCCATTTGATTCTAGACTTAACTTTTCCAAAACTGTGGTTGAATATTTTATATTGATATACCATTTTATTTAAAAACACGTAAATTATAGTGTTGTTTCAATCAGTATCAGGTAGCAGGATGTAAGTGAATAAAACTTTACTAGCAGTATTCTCTTGCTGGTTTTTGAACTCAAGACTTAAAGTTTGGGTTTATATCTGGAACTATTTCTTTGTTATTCATATATTGATATATTACACAACTAATTTAACGGTAAGTCCTCCCAAAGATAACTTTGGTAGACGGATGAATCATTTTGTATTTGGCCGTCTGCAAGTCTTGTACGTCAGTGGAAGAATGTTACTGTCTTTATTGCTGTTTTAAGTGTTGATTCTTCTGTTTGTCTATCCTTTTAAAAAAATCTATTTATTATAGAAAAAAGTTTTTGAGAAAACTTGCATTGTGCTAGATTATGTGAAAGAAGTTTGTTTTTCTAGAAAATAACGAGTCATTTTTTTCTATTAATTTTGAACTTGCTGTTAACATCTGTAAAGAATAGAATCCAGAAGATTATAATAACTTCAGGTATTTTATAACTACTTTTCCTTTTATAAGTACCTTTTTGGTTGAAATTTGTTATTATTGATACACATGTAGACAAAAGAGGAACAAAACCACCTCCTATATTTTATTTCTTACAACATTCTGGTCAAGTGCCATTAGTCAAGCTTCATGTCAAAGCATGTGACGTGTTAGTGGTATTACTGCATATTATTTGTATGTTGTCTGAATAACGTTACATAGTCATGTAGATTCTCGACTCACTCGTTGATTGATCTTGTCTGTTATGGTTAAAACATTTTAAATTAGGAGCTTTCCAGCAACACACATACACACATACACACACACACACACACACACACACACACACACACACACACACACACACACTACTAAACAAATGATAGTAATTAAATTAAAAATTAA
>NW_013666633.1:230945-241669 GCF_000517525.1 Limulus polyphemus | reverse complement strand
CTCGACATTGTACCATGGCACGTTGCCCTTGCCAGTACATTCAAGAACACCTTCGATTTAAGCCTCACAGTAAATTCAGCTTTAAGGAATTGTTTGTTTAGGTAGAGTTGCATTTGTTTCCTTAGTTAGGTGTTAATAATTGCTGTAGGAAACTGTTACCTATATACATTTATTTAAAGATAGTATGTACATTTGAAATATAAGGTTTAGGTTACAGTTTTTCAAATGAGTTATCTTAAAGTTTATTTAACAACATCCACTCATATCTGTAATTTGGGTAAGCTCATGTAAGTCAGAAAAAAAAGATGACTTTTTAGCATCAATGTCATTGGCTTAAAAAGCTTACGATTTAACCTATTTTCAGTGGGTCACAGGCTGCTCAAAATTGGTGGGTGGAAATTACCAATGATTTCTTCAATGACTGTCCAAAATGTTGCAATTCTAGTTCAAAACGAAACCTTTATCTCGTAAATATAAAAAGATAGATGTTAAAAGTGCCTAGCGTGCTCTCATCGGGGTCGTGAATGTAATGGATTATCAGTTTATTCTAAATTGAGTTGGAGACCTGGGGGAAGGCAGCCAAAAAGTGTAGGGCAAGTGTACTAACAAAGTAACTACTTGTAAAAGAAAACTTGTATTTGATGAAAATGACAATATGGATTTTATTGATAATAATGTTTTGGTCTTAATTAAAGATAGTGATGATGACAAGGAAAGTGAATACATCATGAAAGAACGTAAAAAAATATATATAATATCAGATATGTTTTTGGCATAAATTGTTCTTTGACGAGACCCTCCACTGCCACAGAGGTATGTCTGTGGACTTACAATGCTAGAAACCAGGTTTCTATACCCATGGAAGGTAGAGCACAGATAACCCATTGTGTAGCTTTGCGCTTAACTTGAAACAAACACGATCTTTGACAAGAAATTTATCTTATCAAGTCGAAGATCACGTGAAAGTGGATCCTTTAATTCTATTGATGAAGCAAGTTGTATAACTACCTTCAGTATTTCAGTACTAAAGAAAATATGCTTCATTTATATTCTTATTCAATGATACAGACCAATTATTGCTTGATATAGTAAAATAAATTTTAAAAGATAGCAGAGAAGCCAAAGAAATGATAGCTAGGAATGAGTTAAAGAAAAATTAAAGTACAATCAAAATTTTGACTGTATTCTGTCAAGTGAAGGGTGTTATTAGCTCCATTGTGTGCTTCATCACAAAATGAAGAAATTTCCTGATTGTGTAAAAACTATATCAAAACCCAGTAGACTAGCTAATGTTTCAGCTTGATACAGTATCTTGAGCTGTTCACAGTTGTAGTGCTAGTTAACTAACATTCCTTACACATAGTGAATATTTGCTCATACGTCTAGCTTTATGTAGCCGTATCTTCATCTATACTTAATATTTCACTGTTAAAACGAGCTGTGAAACCCTTATTGTTACTTTCAGTTAGTTTCATTTCAGCAATAAAATCCCAAGATTGATCTTTGGTGATCCTACCCTAAGTTCAAAATGTTACCCAATTTGCACGTATAACGGGTGTTAAATTAGAATAATTTTTAGTTATTTTCCTAAAAATGTTAACAAGGTAACTTAAGAAGTTGAATTTTCAGTAAGGTCTAGAAGTGTGGAAATAGATAGTATTGTAAATAAATTGAGATGCAAAAGAGCTGTTTTTATTAAAATTATTTTAAAACATATAAAAACTTTTGTATCTGTTAAGATATTTTTCCAATCATATGATTGGTTACGTAGCAAAGTTGCATCAATGTTTTTACTAATCATGATATTAGTAGCGTAGAACATCTGCATCATTAATTCTAAGATCATCACCTTTCACCACACTTTACTTATTTTGCAGTGGTTTGATTTACAGTATTTTATGGAGATAAGAAGTTAGCTTGTAATAGGTAATGTATAAAATTGGGTCATTATGATTTTGTAATATTTTGACATCATCGCACTGATTCGTAAAGCAATTAGCTATGTATAGAAATGGTTATTAAAATTCATTGTTTAACTGAATAACTAAATAGCACATCGTATAGCTTTGTGCTGAACAACAAAGAAACCAATTAGCAAATTTCTCAAGTATATCTAGTGTATCCAAGTCTTCATTCTGAGAAAAATGTTATGTTTTACCAGTTTTTCTTATTGGTGTTTGCTATGAAAAATCAAAATTTTCTGGTTATCGGGGAATTCGTTAGGGATGATTACTGAAATATAGCTAACATAAAATGTTTAAAAAAGCTTTAAATACAGTAATATTTATCATCATTGAAATCTGTATATTTTCAGATTATAGTGAGGCATTAATTGGACTTATTCACTTTCAAGTAACAAGGAATTTTCTGAAAACCTGTTTGTGAAACACAAAGGCTGAAAGGTCCAGAAGCATTTATTGATGTTCAAAATGGTAGTGTAAGCACTGTAGGTCATAAAACTAAATCTGTTTCTTATTACCCATGAATAGTTCGTAACTTTGAGGCTGTGTGTTTTTATGCGTGATAGAAATTTGCAACGTAAATATCTTGATGCAGTGCGGCAGCTGTTTAGAAATGGGAATAAAATATATTAGAATTCTGACACGAGGAGTTAGCTCAGTCTTAAGAGTGATAATATAAATATTTTAATTTGGGTATTTGTCAAATGTATGCATGTTGTCAAGTCTTCAGAATGTGTTGAAGTGTATATCAATATGAACATGTATCATTAGACGTAGAACAGTTAATTTATTTTATCACGTCACTAAGTGGTGTGATTTTTGTGAATTTTCCTGCAAAAATATTTTTAGAAATATCCTGTAAATCTCATGAAATCGCAATATAATTGACCTGTTGTCATTTGTGAAAAGGAGGTGAAGGTGAAACAAAGGTAAAAGTGGGAACATATTGTCTAACTTAGCTAACAGAACTGTACGGAAAGGGAATCAAGAAAGAAAGCCTAAAGTGGTGATATTTCAGAAGTCTTCCTTTGACTAAAGAATACAGGAAGTTGTGTTATGGACTAACTACCATCTTTAATAAAATTCTTACTCCATTGCAGGGATTTAATCACCATCTAAATCCTCCTGAAATTAAGGACAAACTACTTTACTAACACATCTAACATTAGAAAAGAACTTGAAGAAGCCACCAAACTTCTTTGAATACACATAGATAAAAACATACTCAAAAGATGCCAGTGATTCATTGTTACCAAATTTGAAGTTGCTCCACTACGAGAATCTTTCTTTGGAGGTCTTTGAACACACACATAGATAAAAACATACTCAAAAGATGCCAGTGATTCATTGTTACCAAATTTGAAGTTGCTCCACTACGAGAATCTTTCTTTGGAGGTCTTTGAACACATACATAGATAAAAACATACTCAAAAGATGCCAGTGATTCATTGTTACCAAATTTGAAGTTGCTCCACTACGAGAATCTTTCTTTGGACGTGAGAGGGAGCTTTAACCATCTTAATGCTGTATGGTAAATGCTATGCAAAAGGACTTAAGGATGCTAAAGAAAAGAGAATTTGGGAACTAGGAAAATTCACAGTATTGAACATACCGATGACTTCCACCTTGGTATATATAGATCCACGTTGTTATCGAGACAGAACAAAAAGTGCTCCCTTTGGTGTAAATTTTGTTTTTATCTCAATAAAATTCCCATTGTTAGACTTAGAAGTTTCAATTTATAACCTGTCTTATGTTTTTATCAGAAATACTAAGAAACCAAATCTAATCTATATAGACAAGAACAAATCACCTTGCACGATAAAAACGAGACAACAGTATTAAGATTAGCCCTGCAGACACCGGAAACGGCACAGTCATCTTAGACTCAAACTCTAAAATTCAGCAATTATTAGATGGTCCCCATTATAAGAAGAACTGGAATTTAGTCAAAGAGAAAACATCTAAGGTTCTAAGAACCAGTGGCAGTGTCCCTTTAACCCTACAGGAACTGAGAGGGATGCTGGGTTTGTGGATCTTCAACAAACAACCCTACAGATTGTTGAAGATCCACAAACCCAGCATCCCTCTCAGTTACAACCCTACAGATTGTTGAAGATCCACAAACCCAGCATCCCTGTCAGTCACATTTTCAGTGTCATACACTAATCTTGTTGTCATCTAGCTGGTTTCCTGTTATCAGTACTAGGGATGGGTAGTTTTACTGGTATACTGGGGTTTGCACTCCATTGGTATGCATATTGTGTAGTTTTCCTTGGAAATGGTTTTTCATGGTATTTTTTTCAAACTTAGTTTTCAGGTTTCCCAGGCTTTAAGCAGAGAAACATTGAAGAATAATTCCCAATTTGTTACAGGTATCATGAATTTCAAGGATTATTTATGGTTTCTCTTAGAATTTATAGTGTAAAGTTGGTGATAAATAACTATAACATTGTACATTAAGACAACAAATGTCCATAATCTGTAATATAAATGACCTGTTGGTTTAGGGTTAAGAGTGTTACTTGTTGCAAAATACTTATCTTTATATATTTATTACTATTTTTTTCTATAAAAATTTAATATTTCAACCACTGATTTCCTAACCCATGTTGTGATAGGGATTCTGGTGTGTATCTTCATGCATTGCTCTTACTGCAACGCATATCGATTGGTATTAATCTCAGGAAAGAAGCAAAATATACACATTTAACATTTTCAGTTTTTATGACCAAACAATTTGCCAAAATAAATATTTGAATTGTCTAGCTATGTACTTTCTTTCCAATTCAAGTGCAAGTTAGGAATTATTTTGCGACTATGTTCCACGATACCAGTTTGTCTACTTTGACATGCTTGTGCCATGCCAAGTTCTATTTATAGCCTGAACAACTAGGATACTTTATTAATAAACATTATGGATTAAGTGAAGAAGTATGAAATGTAAGATAAACGTTTAGAAAATTTGTTTTGGAAGGATCTAATTATTTGATTTATGGCATTATGTTTCTTGATGATCGCTGCATTAGTCTATACAGTAGAACCTCTGCATTAAGGGCATGCTTTTGACTGCATCCAAATGCCCTCTATAGCAAGGTGCCCTTGATAAGAAAAATGAGCCATGCAAAGCTGGATTCCATATTGTCCATAATAAAGTTTTGAATTTTAGGTGCCCCCCCATTTAGTTTGGTGTATGCAGGACACAGATGTTTGTGATTTGCATGGTGCCCTGACATGGAATGTTGTCAACAAGAGGTCTCATGGGGTGGATTAGCTGTGCCCCTTTTTTCTTTATTATTAGTCACAAAATTGTGTCATTAGACAGTTTCCCTGACACCATAATACGATACTCTTGAGAGCAACAAAGCCCATGTAAAGAAATTAGCCGACTTGACCCCTTCTCCGAGATCACGATGTAAAATTTATCAGCTTATGTATCCTACAGTGTTTACAATGAGAATTCCCCAGAGTAATAAGATTGCACTTTGAATCTGTGAAAACGTTTATTACAGTATGTGGTTCAGAGCCAATCCAATAAACATCACAAGTGTTTGAATATTGGTCATCCTTCTTGTGGGATGTTTGGAATTTAGTGGTATATACAGGCAAACAGAGGTAACTGCCCATTTTATTGAGAGCCCATATAGAGAACAAAACTAGGACACTGCCCTTAATCTGGAATATTGAGGTGCCCCTTATTGTAAGATTTACTTTAGTTACAAATAGTAGAAAGAGACTGAAAATGTCTGCCCTTAATGATGCAATACCCATTAATTGAGGTTCTAATGTAATTTAACTTTCTTAAGCAGTGTCCAGAAATTTTCAACCTGCCTATAATAACAGTGAGGCCAAATGATCAAAATAATACTGTTATATGCAATTAACACTAATGTAAAATGTAAAACACTGATGTTTGTGGGCAATCTCATTTTCAAAGGCGATTACAAATTCCCAACAACAATTTATTAGAAAGCCAGTTCATACAGACAGATACATAAACTTCCAGCCACACCACTCATCTTCCATGAAATGCAGTATCCAGTGCCAGCTTATACTTACAAATTCCCAAACTTCCAGTCACACCACTCATCTTCCATGAAATGCAGTATCCAGTGCCAGTTCATACAGACAGATACTAAACTTCCAGCCACACCACCCATCTTCCATAAAATACAGTATCCAGTGCCAGCTTATACAGACATGTACCTAAACTTCCAGTCACACCACCCATCTTCCATAAAATACAGTATCCAGTGCCAACTTATACAGACATGTACCTAAACATTTTCCTCTGGAAATTCTTCAGGACAATCAGATCCATGCTGGTGCAGATAAAAGTATGACAGATAAGAAGCCTAAAACCTTCATCTATCAAATCCCTTGTCCCTGTACTGGGGGGACAGGACAACATTTTCCTCTGAAAATCCTTCAGGACAATCAGAAACATGCTGGTACAGATAAAAGTATGACAGATAAGAAGCCTAAAACCTTCATCTATCAAATCCCTTGTCCCTGTACTGGGGGGACAGGACAGCATTTTGGTGCAAGAAGTTGAATAATAGAAGGACGAGTCTACTGAAAACCCAAAATTCTGTTGTTGCAGAAGACACTTTTGTAACAAGACAGTCAAGTGGGACAATTACAGGCTTACTAACACAAACAAGTTTTGAAGAAAAAACCAAAAAAAAACGGGAATCTTTCTGAACAAATACATTAAAGACTTCCCTCTACAGATCCAAAGGTTTGGAAATTAGCAGTCTACGGGTGTCTGCGATCAACACCAGGAACACATAACTACCACTCAAACCAAAACTAGAGCCACCTCATCCATGAATGTAGAACCAGAAACACTTAATCAACCAATGAGGTTCCAATACTATCAACCAATCACAATTCCATCAAATTTCCACACCAACTGCCTATGCATAGAAACACTTAGTCAACCAATGAGGTTCCAATACTATCAACTAATCACAATTCCATCAAATTTCCACACCAACTGCCTATGCATAGAAACACTTAGTCAACCAATGAGGTTCCAATACTATCAACCAATCACAATTCCATCAAATTTCCACACCAACTGCCTATGCATAGAAACACTTAGTCAACCAATGAGATTCCAATACTATCAACCAATCACAATTCCATCAAATTTCCACACCAACTGCCTATGCATATACAAAGTATGGCCAATCCTTATTCTGAGTCCCCCAGTGGTACAGCAGTATGTCTGCAGACTTATACTGGTAGAAACTGGGTTTCAATACCCGTGGTGGGCAGAGCACAGGTAGCCCTTTGCCTTAGCTTTATGCTTAATAACAAATACCAACAACGTTATTCTGATCTGAAGATGGAAGACTTCTGAAACATTTTTACCTTAGCCTTCATCCATCTTCAGGTTTGATGATGGAAAACTTCTGAAATGTCATCACCTTAGCCTTCTTTATTGAAACTTTCAGTAAAGTTCTGTCTATGTAAAAAAGTTGGTGTCCATTTTCACCATTGTTTAATTACGAATACGCTGCTTAAGTCATCAATTTAACAGGTGAAGATGGTAAAGATCCATTATTAAATAACTATACCAGTGAAATCAGAGCATTCAGCTTATTTCTATCATTTTTTTGTATAATAATAACAATAATAATGTAAGTGAAATTCTATTTTCTTACAACAAATCTTGTAAATATGATGTTTTAAGGTATTCAAAAGAGATTGAATTTTTTTTACATACAAGAAAAAAGATGTTAGAGATGTACATTTATTTGCTAGTGTGTTTGTGGATGTACTGGATGGAATGGTGTTACATTTTGATACATCTGATCTTAATTAACTTAGTGATTTTTTTATTTATTTATTGTTAAATATACCTCTTCAGATTTTTTATTAGGGAAATTAATTTTCAGAAAATGTAACTACCCACTTACGGACTAATAGTGGACAGAATTGTTTGAACAAGATGCTGATGTTGTTTATAGTGCATGTGCAATATATTTCAGTATACAGTATAAATTATCATAAGTTTTAACTTTGAAATCTTATTTAAATAAACCCATTGGCAATGAGTGTGGTTCATTCGTTTATTTAAAAATAATCAGCATAAAATTGTTTTGGATTAAGATTGAATCAGTTTTGTTTGTGAGAAACGGTAACAGCTGTTTTGCTGAGTTCCGTGCCAAGAATATCTTTGTCTTCAGTAATTTTTGTGTATTAAGAAATTATAAAATGATGCAGTTATTAGTACAACTGATTCTCATCTTTTATTTTGATATGTGAATTCAAAGAAGGAAGCATGAATACTTACTAAATTGAAAGTTTGGTAAAAAATTGTTTGTTTAGTGCAGCTTCAAATTCTTCCATCCATGTGTTGTGCCTTCATGCTGGAACTTAGTTTTTAAGATTGAAAATTTGTAAACTTATGATGTCGGTTTGTCACGTGAAACTTCTGTAACTCGGAAGTTCTGAGAAGTAGCTGATTAAAATCATTATTTCTTCATTAAAATGTGAACTTCAAAGAAGAAAATATAATGAAAAACTTTAGTAATTTTAGTAACCAAAATATACTGATATACAAATTTAATATTTGTTTAAATGTCCAGAAATTATTTTTTAATATAATTTGTAGAGTTGATATGAAATATTGATGTTTCTGTGGATCGAGAGTATTGAGTACAAAGATAAAAAACATTACACAGGGCTTCGCTGTATTTAATGCACTAATGGTACCATCTGACAGTCAGTGATTTAACAAGAGGGCAGCTGTCAGAGTTGGAAGCTGGTGATTGTCTTATTGAATCTTTAAGAGTATTTCACGTGATGATAAGTGACTTTTGTTTCATTATTGCAATTTGAATATTTAACTATGAACACTTGTCATAAATTAATTATGGAGACAAATGTTAGTGAAAGTACAAAGTTTTTATTCTGATCATAATTTGAACAAATTTTGTAAAAGAGCAACAGCATAATTAAGAGTGTTTCTTATCAGTTGAAATTTTAGCCTAGCTACTTTCCAATTGGTCCGGCATGGCCCAGGTGGTTAGGGCGCTCGACTCGCAATCTGAGGGTCGCGGGTTCGAATCCCCGTTCAACCAAACATGCTCACCCTTTCAGCCGTGTGACGGTCAATCCCACTATTCGTTGGTAAAAGGGTTGGCATGGGTGGTGATGACTAGCTATCTTCCCTCTAGTCTTACAGTGTTAAATTAGGGACGGGTAGTGCAGATGGCTGTTGTGTACCTTTGCGCGAAATTCAAAAAACAAACAAACTTTCCAATTAGTGTTTTCACATCTTTAGATTAAGATATATATATATCAATATGAACTTGTTATATCATTAGACAGCAAGTGCAGTTTATCATTTTTTTGTCATTAAGTGATATAAGTTCTGGGAATTTTCCAGACAAAATGTTCTTAAAAATACCAGATAAATTTTATGAAAATGCAATATAATTTACTTGTTATCTTAAGAACTCTGTTCAATTTTATCATCTTTCTGTTTTAAAATACTAAGTTTTTTTTTTTTACAGAAATTATAAAAAAAATTGTGTTTCAAAACAGTACATGTTATTCTCTAAAGCTTAAAGACTTTGCTTTATAATGTGATAAAGCCTAGATAGTAGTAGTACGTTTATTTGGGTAAAAAAATATGTTTACAAAATATAATATTTTGAATTTACTTAACTTTAACAATAACCTCAAGGAATTTGTTACAAAATGTATATGGAAAATGTATAGTAGAGTTGAGTAAACTGGGCCAGAATTGAGTTAATGGAGCTTCGCTATATGTACTTACAATTATTCTATACACGGCTTTTAATATTATCGGGAATTTTATGTTTTGCATGTTAGTTAAGTAAGGATCTTTTTAATCTAAATTTATTAATTGTAAAATGAAAGAAAGATTTATTATGGTTTGTTCTAGTAAGCTTGGATGGAGTGAATGTTCAGTTCTTATGGAAAACCGAGTATGACATTTTAAAGTTTTCATTCAAGTTTATTGTCTGGGTTCAAAAAAAAAAAACTTATGTCTGTATGATTAGGAGATATAACATTCCAAAAATAGCAACTGAAAGTTTAAAAAAACAAAAACAGAAGATAAAGCAAGTAAGAAGCGAGTCAGTGTAAAATGTAATAAATAAGGAAAAACTTAACACTCTTCAAATGGGAGGTGTACAAAAAATCGTTGTAGGATGTTTTATATTCGACTGTCGTATGTGAATTTTGTGAGTTAATTTCTGGTTACAAGTGATAAGAGTTGATTTTCAGCTGCCCCAAGCATCATCTTAAGTTCATCTTATGTTAACTACAATATTTGGAGAAAGGTTCAAGTTTGGAATTTGAAGTATTTTTTCTATCAAGGTGTGTACAGATGGATAAGGTTTTTTTTTTAATTGACATTTTCATATAGTAACTTAGGTGTGAATGAAAGATTGTTAACTTTTTAATCAAATTTGACTCAAGAATCTCTTAACTTTTTGGAGGGGAGGGGGTATATGTTTTATCTTATTAAATGCTGATGTGATATCTTTTTTTATTATAACATTTTCTGTTTTAGTTTGGAGGGGAGGGGTATATTTTTTATCTTATTTGTTGCTGATGTGATGTGAAATCTTTATTATTATAACATTTTCTGTTTTATTTTGGAGGGGAGGGGTAGATGTTTTATCTTATTAGTTGCTGATGTGATGTGAAATCTTTATTATTATAACATTTTCTGTTTTATTTTGGAGGGGAGGGGTAGATGTTTTATCTTATTAGTTG
>NW_013666633.1:229395-230304 GCF_000517525.1 Limulus polyphemus | reverse complement strand
TTCTGTTTTATTTTGGAGGGGAGGGGTAGATGTTTTATCTTATTAGTTGCTGATGTGATGTGAAATCTTTATTATTATAACATTTTCTGTTTTATTTTGGAGGGGAGGGGTAGATGTTTTATCTTATTAGTTGCTGATGTGATGTGAAATCTTTCTTATTATAACATTTTCTGTTTTATTATGTTTTATTTTGGGGTGGAAGGGTACATGTTTTATCTTATTAAATGATGATGTGATGTGAAATCTTTGTTATCCCAACATTTATTCATATTGGGAAATTTGGTCTTTATCTCTCACTTTATTAAATTGTTTTTATTTTCTTTTATTTTCTTTATCTTTTGCAGAACTACTGTTTATTTGCATAGTTTTAAAGCAGTGGTAAGTTAAAAAATCCAGAACAGTTTGCTAGTAAAATAGAGAATTTTGTGTTTTATTTGTGCTTCAGAATTCTCTGTTTTATATGCAAATTAAATATACAAAGATAACATTCAAAATTCTATTAAGCTGCTAAACCTAGAATAATGTTCCAGGAACTATAATACAAAATGTTTGAGCCAGCGCATACTGGTAGCTCATATATGGGTGAATCTTTGATTCATACTGTACAGTGTGCGCATACTGGTAGCTCATATATGGGTAAATCTTTGACTCATCCTATATGGTGTATGCATATTGCTAGCTCATGTGTGGGTAAATCTTTGACTCATCCTATATGGTGTATGCATATTGCTAGCTCATGTGTGGGTAAATCTTTGACTCATCCTATATGGTATACGCATATTGTTAGCTCATGTGTGGGTAAATCTTTGACTCATCCTATATGGTATACGCATATTGTTAGCTCATGTGTGGGTAAATCTTTGACTCATCCTATATGGTATACGCATATTGTTAGCTCATGTGTGGGTA
>NW_013666633.1:222302-228643 GCF_000517525.1 Limulus polyphemus | reverse complement strand
TAGAAAAGTAACAGTTTCATTTTAAGGTAACTGATTGTATAAGTAAATGTTTCTTAGAAAAGTAACAGTTTCATTTTAAGGTAACTGATTGTATAAGTAAATGTTTCTTAGAAAAGTAACAGTTTCATTTTAAGGTAACTGATTGTATAAGTAAATGTTTCTTAGAAAAGTAACAGTTTCATTTCAAGTACGTCTTTGTTTTCTCTTGGGTGGTGTTGGTTTTCTAAGTGATAATCTTCTAGGATGCCAAATATCCAATTCTGTGTGTGGTGGATATTAACTTAATTGACATTATGGGTTTAAATAAACTTTGAGGTTTCTTTATTTCCATATGTTTCTATGTGACTGGCTTTTCGAGTATCTAGATTTATAGGTAAGTTTGAGTTATTGATGTGAGAGTGGTAAGACTCGTATACATTTGCTCTGTTGCCTTTGGTTACAATAAAAACAAAATTGCGTATTTTGCATTTAATAATGTCTCAGACTGATAATTCATTTTGGGAATTTGTTTTTCTAAGCTTTCTTAAATAAAGATGATGCTTATTCTTCGTAGTGGTATGACATTTTAAGTAATTATTATGTCCTTTACAATAATGAAACTAGGAAGATTATTTAATAATGTTAAGTACAAGTGTACTGGAATATACAAGTGTTTCTAATTTATTTTATATATTTTTCTGTATATTTTGTTTACTGCAGAAGAGTTTCTGAATTCAGTTGCTATAGAAAATTCATATTTTAATAGTAAAACTGTAGTCATTAATTAATTTTTTTATTTTTTGCTGTTGTCTACATTGAGACAAGATAATTGTAAAGATAATCCATTAGATCCTTCATGAAGACTTATAACTCTTAACATCTGGGGTTTGATTTGGAAAATGTACTTAAAGATATTTTTATTTTTAAAATGCTTTTTAAAAATCTAATGGAAGTACAAGAAAAAACAACAGAAAAGTAAACAAAATCTGATATATCTAAGGTGATCGTAAAAAAAAATTGTCAAGTTAAAGCAATGTTTTTTGTAATATGATGCTGAATGTCAATGTGAGATGATGTTAAACTGATTGTGGCCCATGTTGAGTTGAGGCCACGACAGCAAAGATGATATAAATTTTTCGTTGTCATCAAATACGTATCAGTTAAATGTTTTTAAGATCCAGCGTAAAGACCAAGAAACATGCCAAAACACTAGATTTTAGTACAGAGTTTTATATTTGTTAGTGCATGTTGCCCTGTATCGAAGCATTTGAGTGCATAATTTTAAATTGTTAGCTGCTGTCCTATATCTGGAAGCATTTTTGAGTACATAATTTTATATCTGTTAGTATGCTGTCCTGTATGTTGTGAGCATGATGATTTCTCACTCTCTCCAAATTTCTACTGTGAACAGGTTTTCAGTAGTAAAATTATTGTTGGTATTTAAACTCAATAACAGGACTTAACTTGTGAGCAATAAGTAACGGTTTATATACACACACACACATGTATAGGTATAGGATTCGTTGATTGTAGAATTCACTCAGAACATCATGTAGGTGATGAAAAAGAATACACTAATATAGATATTTCCATATTTATTTTGTGGTGATGGTTTTTTTTTAATATATATGGTTGTGTTTAAAGAGGGGTTGGTTTTTTTAGCAATTGTAATAATGTGAACATTTTGAAATCAGTGTTTAATAAAGTATTTATTGTTTCTATGGTGTTAAGCTGTTCGTTAATTTGAGAAATGTGAAGATGTGTAGTCCGACTTTTTTGTTATTGTTAATATCTAAATGTGTTAAATCAGTTAATCACATACCTGAAAAACACAGAGTAAGATCCAAAGATGCTTTAATATGTGCTTGTGTGCACGTGTCCATTATTCTTCCATATTTATAAATTACAACGTAAGCGGGTATAGTGACGCTTAGATGAAGAACCACATTTCCGAAACCTGTAACAAAAATTATTAGTAAAGGCATTTGTAATTAATTAATTATGAATGGCACTGTTTAGTGCTTTATTTTGAAGTGTTGTTAAATAGTATTTCCTAACAATTTTTTTTTTGCTTTATTATTTCCTAACAATTTTTTTTTCTTGTTTTATTAAATAGTATTTCCTAACAACTCTTTTTTTATTGCTTTATTAAATAGTATTTCCTAACAATTTTTTTTTTGCTTTATTATTTCCTAACAATTCTTTTTTTTCTTGTTTTATTAAATAGTATTTCCTAACAATTCTTTTTTCTTGCTTTATTAAATAATAGCCCCTCAGTGGCACAGCGGTATGTCTAAGGACTTACAATGCTATAATCCGGGTTTCGATACCCGATACCCGTGGTGGGCAGAGCACAGATAGCCAATTGTGTAGCTTTATACTTAATTACAAACAAACAATTAAATAGTATTTACCAACAATTCTTTTTTCTTGCTTTATTAAATAGTATTTTCCAACAATTGTTTTTTCTTGCTTTATTAAATAGTATTTCTTAGCAACTCTCTTTTTCTTGCTTTATTAAATAGTATTTCCTAACAATTCTTTTTTCTTGCTTTATTAAATAGTATTTCATAACAATTCTTTTTTCTTGCTTTATTAAATAGTATTTCTTAGCAACTCTCTTTTTCTTGCTTTATTAAATAGTATTTACCAACAATTCTTTTTTCTTGCTTTATTAAATAGTATTTACCAACAATTCTTTTTTCTTGCTTTATTAAATAGTATTTCATAACAATTCTTTTTTCTTGCTTTATTAAATAGTATTTACCAACAATTCTTTTTTCTTGCTTTATTAAATAGTATTTCCTAATAATTATTTTTTCTTGCTTTAGCGAATAGTTATTTCTGACAGTTTTTAATTCTTGCTTAATCAAATAGTATTTCCCGACAGTTTTTTTTTCTTACTGTATTAAATAGTATTTCCTAACAATTCTTTTTTTTTCTTGCTTTATTAAATAGTATTTCCTAATAATTCTTTTTTTTCTTGCTTTATCGAATAGTATTTCCTAATAATTCTTTTTTTTTTCTTGCTTTATTAAATAGTATTTCCTAACAATTCTTTTTCTCATTTCGTTCTTGAATGAATAATATTTTGGTTGAGAATTATATAAATTTATCAAATCTCCTAAAAGTAAATCAGGGATTATTTAATTTCTATGGTGCATATTGGCCTGTAGAAGACATATTAATGCTAGAAATATATGACCTCACAACACCAAATTGTTGGACACTCAGCGTTTCACTTTACAGCTTCTTCGGGTGCATTGTACTAAAATACGTTCCTGTAAAGCGAAATGTTGAGTATCCAATTAAAGGAAAAGAACAATTTGGTATTACAAGGTCTTTTATTTTTAGTATCAAATCGGGGATTGTTTTCATACCATCATCCAAAGTTCATATAATGAACAAATCAATAACAAGATCCTGTATTGCATAGTCTCAAGTGCATTCGTACTATATTAATTAACGGAAATTTATATGGACTATCTGGAGTTGGTGTTACTTAATGGTCCAAGGTTCGAACCGCGATATGCCGCTTAACACGCACCACATTTTCAGCTGTGAGGGCGTTATAACTGATAATAAATACTGCTATTCGGTTAAGAGTTGCCGTATAGGCGGCGTGTGCTACTGACTGGCTGCCCCTTTTCTGGTTAGTAGTCCTAAATGAGGAATGACTGTGGTAGTGGTACGCTTCTCATAAGGTGCCGTGCAGTCTAAAAATACCAATGCTATGAGCTTACAACTTTTTTTTTTTTGAGTTTTATAAAAGGTCGGTAAATGTTATTAGACTGAACTCCACTAGACGAATATTTAACGTATGTTTGAACAAACAAATCATTGAAATTAAAATATTATGTAATCTTCAACGAAAAAGAAATAAAGATCAAATGTATTATTTCACAGAAATTATGTGAACTTAAGAAGCTAAGAATTGAGTTTCGATACCCGTCCATTGTGTAGCTTCACAACAAAGTAGAAATTCGAATATATAATCAGTCTGTCACTGTTTCTTCAAGCGTAAATCCAAACGATCTAAGCAGAATTCCAACAATGCGCAGATGTTGCTTATACACCAACAATGACAGTCTTAAAAAACAACAGTGGTAGTTCATAATGCAACTGGCTGATTAATACCACAGTCTTAAAATGATTGTTTAAATATTTATAAATTTTGATCCCAATGCCTCGTCAAATGCGTTTTTCTGTAACGTATTGATTGGTTTACCACCACATCTTCATCACAGAGAAAGGATTTAAATATAGTTTCGGAGTTGACATTTTATTCTCCAAAAAAAAAAGTACCACACGTTAGTCTTAATATTTGTATTTATTTTCGCAGTATCAATGGGTTACACAAATTGACATATTTTGAATACTTCACGCGAAATGTTGAATAATATTATGTTTTTCTTGCTTTATATCAACAACGGTTTTAGCTCAGAAAATCATAAATCAGATAATTTATCGTAAGGTACATGAATAAAATATAAATTGAGATGGTAATGCACTGTAACTAAGAATTCAAGATACAAATTTGAATGACATAAATCTTTTTAAAGTTAAAAGTTGCAAAACAAAAAAAGAACCCTATTGACAGATTTAAATAACATATTTACGTAAAAATCGTGTTAATTTTTGCTTTTTGTTTTCACGAAACTACATTTTCCACAAGCAGCATAAAAAATTTAAAAGTAAGTCTCGCTAATAAACAGTAGTATAAATTTCACTGGAAACGTTTGAAAGGGAAAAAATACAAAGTATAAACAAACTTTAACAAAAATGTTTGCGGGAGCAAAATACAAAATTTAAACACGTAGTCACTTCAACAACTTCCAAATACATGTATAAATACAATAAACTCAACTGATCTACTCAAAAATAGTGCATATTAGTACAGTATATCTTTCATTTGGTACTTTCAATATTTCATAGAGGTATACACTGTAATTAATGTCTGCAACAAGAAAACATAACACAAAAGCCGTTTTCTATTTAAGGCTTTTTTTTTATTGAAGCTGCACAACGACGACTTTTTGAAAGCGGGCACTTTCACATAGTTACAATACTTACGGCAGTTCAACGAACCTCTGTTCAGTTTAGACATCGTTACTATAACAAAAAATACATTGCTTATTTTCAAGCCTTATTGCAGACATTTGCTGCCCTCTACTGGCAGCTTCTCTTAATTTCTTTTAATATATTTTTTTCTCAACTTCACACTTTGTTTGACAAATTCTAATTTTAATTATGATTTATGTATGTCCATTTTATAATCCCTCCCTCTCACAGTGGGTTAGTGGTTAAGTTTACAGACTAAAATACAGGATTCGAATTCCAGTCGTGGTCATAGTGCAGTTAGCCTATTGTGTAACTTTGCGCTAGAACAAACAATAACTTTTGTATCTTTAACTCAGTTGGTTTCCTTCGTTACAAGCTATCAAAAGACAAAACAATCACCTGTTATCTTTTAATTTAATTTTATGAATATTTATCAAATTCGTTTACTTGTTTAATACAACATCCAAAGTCACAAAACAACCAAACGTAACTTTAAACTTAAATATTTAGAATATATTATTCCAAACGTTGAACACTTATTTGGAAAGATTTAATTTTTCTCTCTCTATTTCAGTTAATACATTTAATGACATTAAACAGGACAGCGAGATAGAAAGTACATTACAAACACTAGATTTAAAAAAAAAAACATTAATACATTTGGCACATCTTTACACAACCATAAAATGGATTCATTTCTTTAAAATATCGACTTTAGATTTTTTGCTTAAATAATCATTTTCATTCAACGCAGAATTTTTCAATTATCTTAAACACTTGAAATTTTATCAGTTTTGACCGCGAATCTCTTTTTTTGTGAGATTCAAGATAAGTTTTCGCCACCTATACTTAAAGGTTTGTTAGTTGTATCAATGTTTATCATTATAGATGTCGTCTTATCATTTATTAAATGTATGAATATATATATATATACTCAAGATAGTTTGTTATTTAGTAATATGACCACTGAAGAAACATACACCCTTCAGTTATACGTTCCTAAGTGATTTTTTATATGAATAACGATTTCCAAAATTCAAACACCACTGGTAGTCTAAAGATTTCGTCTAAAATGATTTATTTACGTATTTATAAAAACAGACTGTTTCAAATCAAAACTTAGTCAAGTTGAATATTTCGTAACTGTGTAATTAATTATATAGATTTATTTAAATACTGAAAAATGTAAATATTTTGGTTCAGATTGAACTCCGTTCTCCCTGAATATAAAAATAAAATCGTTTTCAATTCTTATCTTCATCTCGTTTGATTATTTTGTATAGTCTTAAAAAAAAAAACTT
>NW_013666633.1:219760-221824 GCF_000517525.1 Limulus polyphemus | reverse complement strand
GAATTTATTCGATAAAGTGTTCTTGCTTTTTAAAGGATGATGTATGCTCCACCAAGAACAATCTTAAGAAACTTTAGAATTCGTCATGTATTACAAAGTATGATTGGACAAGTTAAATGTCACTGTCATGATAGAATTTATGGTAATTGGTGGAACCGAAAACGTGTAGAAACGCTTATCTTGGATAGTCTCGATGGATTTGCCTCCGGTATTGAACTGAATAATAACTAATTTCCATTTTAAATTAAAATCTGTCTTCTGTTGCTCGCTAGGACCATTTTAATATTTGTATTACCACTCACTGAACTAAGGAGATAGGAACTTGAATGTTATGTTAGTTAAATAATTTATTCGTTGTAAATGAAAGCACAGCTGTCAAGACTCTGTTTTTAGGGCCGAAATCATGTAAAACTAGAAACTAAAAAACAAAGAAACATGGAAAATGTTCACCGAAATATTTAAATATCTTCTCACGCCATGAGTTTGAAAAACTATTACCAACTACGTAACTCATTCTTATCTTTTGATTTAATGTGATAGTTTGTTTGTTTTTGAATTTCGCGCAAAGCTACACGAGGGCTATCTGCGCTAGCCGTCCCTAATTTCGCAGTGTAAGACTAGAGGGAAGGCAGCTAGTCATCACCACCCACCGCCAACTCTTGGGCTACTCTTTTACCAACGAATAGTGGGATTGACCGTCACGTCATAACGCCCCCACGGCTGAAAGGGCGAGCATGTTTGGTGGGACAGGGATTCGAACTCGCGAGTCGAGCGCCTTATCCACCTGGCCATGCCGGGCCTGATTTAATTTGAATAACATTAAAATAGTAAAAGAATATCCATAGTAGTACTCAGCTATAACATGAGTTTTTTTTATCGTGAATATATATAAGTCCTGGAATTTTATACTTTCATGAGATATTGTCTCAGATAATCACTATTAAAAGAAATAAAAAATTAAAAATATACTAAAGGTTTACGTCAGTGTCAAATAAACTTAGGAACATAACGTTTACATGGCGCTATTAGAGTGCCTTGTACTTTACGGACTATGTTGAAATTAAGCATCGTATCCCAAAGGATGCACAAACACACACACATCATAAACACAGAAAACTCAGTCCACAAAAATGAGTAAAATTTTATATTTTCATACTTAAAATATAACACGTCATTAATTATACACAACAGTATTTCGCTGCATGATAATAAAGCAGTGTTGATGACAATGTAGAAGTTAACACTACCGCGGTGCCACTGTGTGTAATTTATATTTTTAATGTTATAATTTAGCTATTTGTTAGAGGGAGCTGCTAACAATGATGATGTAATAATCGAGAAGCTTCATTTAATATCTAGAGATAAGAGAAACATAATTTAAGAATAGGAATAATCATTTAGTGAAATTAATTAGTGTTCAATTATTGTTTTAGTGTTGTGTTAGATAATGAGTATTATTTCGTCTATTCAGTAACTCGATCGATTTGCATTTAAATTAAATTTGTATTTAAATTAAAGAGTTTCCGTGCTAACAGATCGAGTGACCGAATAATGCGATAACTAGCACTAGCTGTAAGAAGTACTCGTTAACTTCAGTAACCATTTTTTCGTCTCTAGATATTACAAGAAGTTTCCCGATTATCACACGAACATCGCTAGCAGCTCCCTCTAGCAAATAACTAAATTATAACACTGAAAATACCTGCTTATAGCAGTATCGGTAAGAATACGTATATATATATATGAAACATAAGTTGTTAAGTTTTTATGCTCAATGTACCAAATATCAATTCAGCAAGTAAAGGTATTGTTAAAAAGGATGAGAGAGTTCATCATTTTCTCGACATGCGCATGTAAAGGTAAAGTAACACAATTTGTACCTTAGAAATGATTAAAATGTTACTTAGATGAATAGAGTTGTTTAAACATTTGTTTAACAACAAGTAAAAGCTTGGAATGGTCTTCATTGGTGGTAGTGTCCAGGGTCACTTATGAGGAGTGGAATTCTCCGAAACTAGTCTGACTCACAGATACACCCCCAATGAAAGAATAGACCATTCCAAG
>NW_013666633.1:211917-218760 GCF_000517525.1 Limulus polyphemus | reverse complement strand
ATATATATACTACAGTATGTATAAATATAAAATAAAAATATATACTACAAGTATATATAAATGTATATAAGTTGAAGACTAAAAATAAAACCTCAGGTAATTACTACTTTATTCGCAAGTAGATTATTGATTTATTGAAAATATGACTCTGATACTTCAGTATGCATTTAGCGCCCTCTACGAATTTCGCAAAATTTTAAATTATCGGGTTTACAAGATGTTTACCTTTGAGGTAATGGCTGTCAGTTTCGGCATTATCATGTTGTGAAGCAGATTTCCGTTGATAATAAGACGAATCTCGATGGTGTCAGTTGTGAAGGCCATGATATAGGGAAAGGCACACACTGGAAAATTTAACAACAACAATTGAAATAGTGCACAAAGTAGTTCAAAGAAAAGCAACGTGAGGGATACGAGATGCCGTAGCATAAAATGTTCCGTTTCATTAATATCGAGCAGACTATAAAAGTTGTCTCCTCCACCATTTTTTTATTATTTTAAGAACAGTGTATATCAATTCAGAATAATAAACACAATTTATTACTAAAGGTATATAATGCTAGAAGTTCGTTATCAAGTATCTTGGGATATATAACGAGAAAATTAGCTTTTTCCAGTATTATTGAAAAAACGCACTAGGTCAACAATATGCGGTCAATATTACCCGAGAAAAAAAAACCTCTTAGGATCTTATGAGAAAGCGAGATTGCCAACATTTAGGTTTGGTAAATATTCAAACATTAGTGATAAGTTTATAGTAACATACCGCGTTAGAAGATACTTTAAAACAAGATGGTTCTGTATACAATGTTGAAAGACACATCTTACCAATAAGTAGACACCTATTACAGAAATAATGACGATTTATTAAATAAACAAACATGAAAGAAAAGGTTCAAAATTACTTTTAGTATTTAGTGGATCTGCCCTTTGCAATCATTTACAACATCTGAAATCTGGGATTGTAAGATTGGATCCAACTCCTGACGAAGAACTTGGATGATTTTGAAGTTGGTTGTTGGGACGCTTTCAAAGGGGAACAATAAAAGATGGACTACAGAGTCCATATTTGGCTAAGGACGGTAATGTCCTGACCCTTAAATCCATCGTTTTGTGAGGAATGCTCCATCTTGCACAAAAACTGTGACTTTACAGGTGTCTAGATGGCACCCAACACCATAAGAGAAATACCGCCATGTTTTGTCGTGGCTTGCAGACGGTTCAATGAAAGTTTCTTGTAGAATAATCGCCAAACCCAGGTGTGTCCAATTCAAAGAATCTGGACTTGTCGGGAAAAAATAGAATGTTCCAAAAACCAAGAGGGCGTGGTAATACCTCAGATGTTGTCAACGTAAAATATTGTCATGGTAGCCCACGTTGTGAAGATACTTTGTAACGATATTGGAGCAACTGGTTCTTGTCCTGAAACAGCAGCCGCCATTTGGCGTGGACCATACTCCATACTTCTAACAACACCAAGAAATCATTCTGGTGTCTTGGTCGTGCAGAGACGGTTATTTTCAGAGGTAACTAGAATTGCATTGTTGATAGCGATATTGCAAGTGACATGACGATTTCTCAATGAATTTGACCTAACTGGAACTGCATTGTTGATGGCGATATTGCAAGTGACATGACGATTTCTCAATGAATTTGACCGCTCCTCCAAATTGTCCGACCTAGTGAAAACATGGTTGTTTCCCGGGATCCCCCTTTTTATATTCTGTATCTATAATTACCAGTTATTTGCACGTAGCGACATGAAGATGGTCAAATTTGTACTTTCGGGAAGGGGGGGATCTGTTTACTTATTGGTAGAATGCGTACATATTTAGAAATATATTTGAACCCTTACCTCCAATACCTCAAAATAATCATTACCTTAAAAAGTTTATAATTTTAGAGAAATATAGATTTAAATTATAACAATATTCCGTCATATGTTTGGATATAGCTAATGGTATTTCAAGGATCTTATAGCTAATGGTATTCAAGGATCTTATAGCTAATGGTATTGGATATAGCTACTGGTATTGGATATAGCTAATGGTATTGGATATAGCTAATGGTATTGGATATAGTTAATGGTATTTCAAGGATCTTATAGCTAATGGTATTTCAAGGATCTGTAAATGGAATGATTACCATCTGACCCCCGTTTTTAAAGTAAGAGTTTCCACTTGTTTGATAAGTAAAATACAAAGACTATTACAGAAGAAGTGATCTGACCTATAGTATCCGGCACAGCATTCCACTGAAAGTCCAAGTCTGTAGAACTATCTTCTGACAATTTTTGGAAATGCGTAGTGTCTGGATTTGAAAAATTACAGATATATTTTTTTAATTTAATTTTTTTTCACAATTTTTTTTTTTAGAATTATAATTTATAACATATTAATTTGAAGAGGATGTTCTAACCAAAGTGGTCAAACTTCAATAATATATTTGCTAAAATACTGACATTGGATAAATTAGCATTTTTACATACTATGGTGAAAAAAAAAACATTTTTACACTAATAACAAAACTGAAAAAGAACGGTTTCTCAAACGACTGTCCGCCGGCAAAAATGTTAAGACATATCAATAAAAACGATAAAATACTACTACTACTAATAATAAATATTTAATTTTTTAAGACGAACTTGTCGAAATAAATAATTTTATTATTATTTACAGATAAAAAAATTAAATATGTTTAAAAACTTTGAACAGAATCGTACAACAGTTTAAAGCTCTCACGTGCTAAGATATCAGTAATAATACTATGTCATTAAACAATAATGAAACAAATAAACAATAGCTGAATGAGAACAAAAAATATATAAACGTAGATCTGAGTATTTAGTAATTTCAGGTTTTGTTTTTTGATAACGAGAGCTTCTTTAATTTGTATATGATTTTATACTGTTTTCTTTACCAATGATTTTACTGAAAAAATCAAACGAGTGATTACGTCCAACCGTGTGTACATAAATACACGAGAAGGAGCTTCTAAATTTCATTCAACACTGTTGAAAGCTCTCGGCAAGTTTTTCCAATGTAAGAACTAACAAAGAATTACTTTACATATGATTGTCGATCAGAAACAAAGTTAAAATACAACATGTTTCTACGTATGAATAGAGGCCAGCAACAGATTGCATGCGTTGAATGTCAACAACAAAGTTAAACAGAAATGATTGTAAAACAGCATCACGTACGGTTGTAGGACAGCAACAACTCAGCTTCTTCATCCTCATAAATGTCAACAGCGGATACGAGATGCACCTGATGAGGGAACAGAATGGATTACGTTGTTATAACACTACACAAAATTCAGTGCTCTTACTAAAGGAGAAAAATATCATATTAAAGTTGTCAGAATTTCGCTTTAAATAATTATGCTATTAGAATATAATAATTAAAATCAACTTTATCACAACTAATTTATATTCAAATAAAAGTTTGTTTCTTTTACAGCCTAAAAAGAAACAGATTTCCGAGTCCTTTATAATGATTATATACGAAAATTGTATTTAAATTAACCTTTTCAAAGCTGTTCCGTTTCTTTGCAGTAATACGTTATCAGAACTTCGTATTTACTGTTAATTATTTGATTGATTGGCACGAGTAATGAGCTCTTTACTAATCATTCCCGTTATGACTGGTGGATATTTAGATAAATTACCAGTACCGAGAGATGCTAGTCACAGTGTGTTACTTTCTTTAGTATTTTATGTTAATTGATTTATTTTGTCGCAGTTCTAGAAATGTCAGAGTTTTCACTTGGAGAAAATTTGTTTGTTTGGAGATATTTAATCACGTGTTGATAAAGTGCTGGTTCATGAATCGTTATTCACAAATGATTAAGTGTTAGTTCGTGATTCATTACTGTTGATTGTTAAAGTGTTAGTTTATAATTCATTATTGTCGGTTGATTAAGTGTTAGTTTATAATTCATTATTGTCGGTTGATTAAGTGTTAGTTTATAATTCATTATTGCCGGTTTATAAAGTGTTAGTTTATAATCCATTATTGTCGGTTGTTAAAGTGTTAGTTTATAATCCATTATTGTCGGTTGTTAAAGTGTTAGTTTATAATTCATTATTGTCGGTTGATAAAGTGTTAGTTCATGATTTACTACTGATGGTTGATAAAGTGTTAGTATATAATCCACTATTGTCGGTTGATAAAGTGTTAGTTCATGATTTACTACTGATGGTTGATAAAAACACTTTATCAACCATCAGTAGTAAATCATGAACTAACACAGTTCATGATTTACTACTGATGGTTGATAAAGTGTTAGTTCATGATTTATTACTGATGGTTTAGGACAATGTTGATATATTAACATTTAACTTCTGTCGTAGGATGCAGATGCTTCAGATATAATACTCAGCATACGGAACATAGTAGGAGGTGGGCTGAACATGTTTGTAATAAAAACTAGCTTATAACACTAAAATTCTGGTTTCGATACCCGTGATGGTCAGAGTACAGATAGCTTTGGGCTTAACAACGACCAAACAAACCAAAGTCATCTAGATACGATGAACGGTTTAACGAATGAATTCTATCAGATGTCTTTGTTGCTCTTTCTTGACAACTTTCTATAGGTTCTTGGAGGTTTGTATAGATCATATGAGAACTGGCATTCTTATCCCGATACCCAAATACGGAGATAGTAAATTAGTAACGAATGGACATATTCTGACTTTGTTGAACACAGATTATAAGATTCTAGGAAAAGATAAGATCACCGTTTATCTAGTGTTATTTCTGAGCTGGTTTCTCAGGATCAAAAAGCTTGGGATAATGACGACTTCTCTCACTTGATGGTGCCCATTATCAGCGTTTCTTTATTTACTTAATTATTAAATCCAATAATTTATAGTATTGAGATACTATGTCAAGAAAGAAGAAAATACAAGTTCTGTAGTAGTTTATAACTCCATCCACCTCCGCATTATAGCTGACGAACGGAGGTCATATTTAATTTTTTTACTTGGGTTTATTGCACCGGGAGCGTTAAGGTCCGTATTGATTGTACGAAATGATTCCACAGTATGTAGATTTTCTCTACATACTATGTTGTTTTGTAATAAAGCACAAAGCTACACAATGGGCTACCTGTGCTCCGCCCATAACGGGTATCGAAACCCGGATTCTGGCGTCGTAAGTCCGCAGATAATACCGCTGTGCCACTGGGGGGTGGGGGGTGGGGTGCATGTTGTTTTGGACTGATGTTGTTAAGGTCCATCCTATACGACGAATACTTTTCACACAGGTTTCCAGCTTTGATACAATTAAACCCTCGGAACTTTTGAAAATAAAATTATATTTTTTAAATGCCCACATCAATTATTCGATTTGATTTAAAGCTGTTTAACTGACTGCTACCCAGTGGGTAGAGTGCCGGACTGTGGAGTCGAGGTTCCGTGATTCGCGTCCTATTACGACCAAAACGAAAAAGCGCACTCAGAATGGGGGTCGTGGATGCGTTATAAGAGTGACTGTTAAATTCCACTATTCGGTACGTCAAGAATTGCCCAACAGTTGGCGGTGGGAGGTGTTCACTAGATACTTCCCCATAGTCTATCGCTTCAAAATTAGGGACTGCAAATTCTCTCGTGTAGCTTTGCGCCCCATAGAAAAACACATCAATTTAATAATGTTACTACAGTGTTAAAGTAAAAGATAAGGAGCTTCACTCGACAGATTTATGTCAATATTGTTCTGGTGTGTTGGAATCAGTGACGCATCTTCTTCTTTTCTATGTCCTAGGGGTTCAACAGTTTTGGACTTTGTTTTCCAATTAGTGTCCTTTTATATCACGTTTAATTTGACGTTTGAGGAGAAGCGTCGTATAGCACGGGTTGGAGATTCTTTTAGAATAACATATTTGTGATAATTAACATCATTAGTTGAATTTTTGTTTTCTACGTTTTGTAGTATTCGTTTATTTAAGTTAAAGCAAGGATTGAATTTTGATTTTCATCGCTGTTTATTGAAAGTTTATTGTTCAGTGCAAAGCTATACAATACGTTATCTGTGCTCTGTCCACCACTGGGAATCGAACCTGGATTTTAGCGTTGTAAGTCCGTAAACTTATTGCTGACTATCTGGGTGACATATCACATCGAGCATCTTAATACCTTGTGACATATTCTTTAGTTGTACTACGTGATCACGTCTGAAAAAAACGTTGTACAGAAACTAGATGTACTTCCGCAGGGTCCCCGAAAGTGTTCTGTTTCAAGGGTAAATAAAACCAAAATTAAGCGTAAGAAATGTTTTTATTTCTTGCTTTTCAAGTTCATACGCCATGCTGCGTTGTGGCATACAAAGTGTATAATTCTTCTCGTGATTCATGGCATGCGTACGTTTTACTGACGTCACGACTGTACATATCGCTACGATAAACGTCCCTTGTGTGACCTCATTTTAGTGTCTTCCCTACTGACAGACAACACATTACTGTATAGTGGTGCGAGTGGTTAAAACAGGTGACCCCTAAAGGCGGCCTTCAGCCCCTTTTCGGGGAACAAATCTATTATCTCCATTATACCTTGTTCAAAACTTCATATTGATCTTAATATCTTGTGGCGTATTGTGTTCTTCAGTTTTATCTTGTGGTATACATACCCCTCCATATCCTCGAATAACCTTATACTGATATATTGTAATATACTCTAACACATTTGTCTAATTTAGTGTTGTTTAATATATTGATCTATGAGACATTCTCCACTCTTTGATATCTTGGAAAATCATCTCACTGTGCATATATAAATCTGCCCCCCCCCCCCGTGGCACACCAGTATGTCTGCGGGCTTACAACCCCAGAAACCTGGGTTCG
>NW_013666633.1:210245-211907 GCF_000517525.1 Limulus polyphemus | reverse complement strand
CTGGTTTCGATACCCGTGGTGGGCAGAGCACAGATAGCCCATTGTGTAGCTGTGTGCTTGATTTCAAACAAACACAAATAGCCCGCTGGGCCACTGGGGGGCAGGCCATTTGTGAACATTTCAATTTAACAAATTATCTTTAAATCTTTTCATTTGTCTTCAAATCTCGAACAAACAGTCCAGGGGCCACGGGGCATTGCCCCGTCTGCTCCACCTCTGATTGTTTGTTTGTTTTGAATTTCGCGCAAAGCTACACGAGGGCTATCTGCGCTAGCCGTCCCTAATTTAGCAGTGTATGACTAGAGGGAAGGCAGCTAGTCATCACCACCCACCGCCAACTCTTGGGCTTACTCTTTTGCCAACGAATAGTGGGATTGACCGTCACATTATAACACCCCCACGGTTGAAAGGGCGAGCATGTTTGGTGTGACGGGGATTCGAACCCGCGACCCTCAGATTGCGAGTCGAGCGCCCTAACCACCTGGCCATGCCGGGCCCCTTCCGCCTCTGAAGCATCTTTTTAACAAAATTGTTGTTTTTAGGTATGAGCATTTGTTTTTTTTTCACTTCCGTTATAAAATCATTAATATAATTTATTTCGTTACTTTGTGAAGCAATACCTAATAATTCTGTGGTTAAATTATTAAAATAAAGCTTTTGATCAATTATAAGTTAACTTTGTTCAAATACAATTTAAATTTGTGTAGTTTTTACATATTTTAAAAAAATGTCAGCCGCGGCATAGTGGCTCATAGAGCGGCTCTAAATTTCTTTCTTTTTTTTTTTCAAGTACAAACGTTTAGCTCATAGCTCCGCCATCTCTTCACAGATTTGAGATCTAATTACAGTTTTGGACTCAAAAGGTTAAACCTTTTCGATTGATATATTGACCACGTCAAAGGTCTCATAGATTAATTTACTCTAATCCTGCCTAAAAAGAATTTCAATTTGAGAGTAGGCTGGTAGAGATCCTGAAGACTAATAAAATTGAATCGTGTATACGCGCGCCCCACGCTTGGTATTGCTGGCGCACAAAAATATAGCTAATAAAAAAAAAAGTCTCCCAGATGAATTTACTCTAATATTACCTAAAATAATTCCAGGTGTCGCGGCTATTGAGGATTCCCTCTTTTTATTCTACTAGAATAACTAGATGTTACACAAGATAAAGTATGGTTTTTATTTTTGAATAACCACACTTAAACTCTTACCAGAAAACTAATCATCATTTGTAGAAAGTAAATTATTACTTAAAAATATATTCCTTATAACGGAAGGGCAATAACAGTCACCCCTCACACACACACACAAAAAAAAGGTCCTTCGCAAGGAAATCTCCATCTCCATTTTTAAAAATCTCCATTAAAGAACTAATACACCAACCTTGTTTCCTTCAACACAGTGTAGTCTCAGAGTATCGCCGGTCTTTTCATTAACCAAATCAAACTCGTGTTTGTAGGCCACACAAATTTGGTTGTCGTCCCCTTTTACAGGACTGTCCACCAGGGTGATCAATTGAGCAGGTTCGGGTACAGAGAGCTCCTAGATTTATTAATTTTACAAATCCATAACAAAGTAGTTACTTGTAAAATCAGTTAAACAGAACGTTGTTTTCTATACATATCTGCCTAAAATTTGTATCTGATAGTTCCAGGTTTACTA
>NW_013666633.1:206508-209602 GCF_000517525.1 Limulus polyphemus | reverse complement strand
TTTCAATCAGAAAATCTTGCAAACCTTTTAGTTTCAATCAGAAAATCTTGCAAACCTTTTAGTTTCAATCAGAAAATCCCTGAATTAAAGTTAGTTTCAGCCAGCAAGCCGATAAAAAAGTCCAAAAAACTTTATTTCTGGCACACGCTACCGTTTACTTCTTCATTATGAGCACCTTTTCACACACACGCACCAAAAACGGTTAAATCTTAAAACCTAACCCAATAGATCTGTATATTAAATTTAATTGTAGAGCCCAACTTACTAGGTCAATGAAATTATAAAATTAAGCTTTATCGGCTGTAAATGATAGATTACTCAAACTTGCTGGAGCTATTGGTAGTTTTGTTTTCATTACAGCAGTGCTACTGCTCAAATATTATTACAGAACCTGGGCGTAATTGATTTTCCATTCCAATAAAACAATTCTTCGGATTTGTGTCTCAAGGTGTTGGAATGTAAACAGACTGAAAAGTTACGTTTTTGATCAAAAGCTATTTTATTGAGGAAAGGACGTTAACGAATGAGCAGAATGTTGATAAACGATTTTTGTTACAACGAATATTTGTAATTCTCCACTTTCATGTCTCATTTTGTGGATAAACGGTCAAATTAAATAGCAGTACGCGAACCGAAACGAGATCTAAGCACATTGAAACCTAAAGTAGAAATGAAATATTTCTGTGCACTATTTTTACTCTACGTACTCTATGCAGAGAACAAATCCAAATTATGTTTTCCATAGGGCAGTTTAATTATAATGACGAGTATGGGGGAAGGGGGAGTATTGATAGCATGGGTGAACAGCCATGTGTAAAACAAAACACTTCGGGTGGAAAACGACATGCAACTTTATCAAATTATGTGGGATCAGCCAGCCACTTCTCGGTGGGAGGGGGGGGGATGATGAGGACTAGACAAAAAAATAATTAAGTAGTTAGAGTGAACGAGCTTTAATTACGAGTAAGCATTGTTCGCTGGGTGCGGAGGCTACAGGGGAGGCTAAGTCACATTTTAGGGTAGCTTCAGCTTCAGCAAGCTTCCCCCTTCCGTACTAGCTCCCTTAAAAATATGTATCTTATAGCATATTCATCATTGCAATATTTCTGGACTAATCTCTTCTGGAACAGCTTTTAAGAAAGGATTGCCGAGGTCCAGAAATGAAGGTTTGGATGTTGGCCCATGGGCCATTTATTGAGGGTCGTGGATTTAGGGTGTATATTATATATTATACATACATACGCACTCTCTGTCGCTCTTAAACTCACTGAAAATCTGTTTATTAGATTCTGATAAAATTAAAACAAATAAAAACGTTACGTTAGTTTATCAATGCTTTGGTTTGCGGTCTGTTTTTTTTTTTTTAATAAAGATTGCAAACTATTTTAGTTTACCCATCAGTTTCTTTGAGCCACGTGATGGGATAATCTGTCTTATTTATCTTTCCGGATTATGACGTACTTTCCTTTAGAACAAGGAACACAAATTCGCCAGAAATCACACTTTTCTTCCGTATATGTCATTAATAACCTGTTTACGTTGGAATTTTCGGTACTTTTCTACCCTGTTTTACTTGTTAAAAAGAAAACTTCTAAGGTAAACAATGTTTATCTGAAAGGATAACGAATACCAGGGAGAGAATGGACTCTCAGCAAAGTAGAAAAAATATTTATAACTGGTCCAAACGGCACTATACTGTTCACTTACCGAATTAGACTTTCAACCTAATCGGCACATTATGTACACGTGGACCAAAAGGTTAGGTCAGTGACCTTGATTATTCAGATATGTCCGTTATTAATACAGGATTATAACGAAGAAGCTAACCACTAGCATCTGCCACCCTAAGCGCTTTCTGTCCGTGTCTTGGAACCGCATAACAGGGTTGTCTGTCGCTTTTACAACACGTCTACAGTTGTGTTGAACGACGTCGCGCTTCGAACTCTGGAACTTTTGATCCGAAGCCCGATAAGCTAACCACTTAGCCACGCCCAGTTCTAGTAATGTATGATTGGTAAGATTACCTACCATATATCTACATGAGATGTAATGTTTTACTTTGGCCTTGTATGATTGGTAAGATTACCTACCATATATCTACAAGAGATGTAATGTTTTACTCTGGCCTTGTATGATTGGTAAGATTACCTACCATATATCTACAAGAGATGTAATGTTTTACTTTGGCCTTGTATGATTGGTAAGATTACCTACCATATATCTACATGAGATGTGATGTTTTACTTTGGCCTCAAGCGCTCAGACGTAGACATTTTTTGGTTGTATAGTACGTAGACATGAAGTATTTACAGACCCTACTAAGACAGCAATGAGAGACTGACCCCAACCTGTGACCAAGCGAGAAGTCTGCAAATGCCCTGGTTTTGCGTCATTGAAAAACAACCAATGTTACTATAATGGACATAGCGTGTATATACACATCTATCTATGTATGTGACAGAAATAATAAATACAATGTGGCGTTATCTATTGAATGGCACCACAAACAAAAATCCATAAAAAAATTCACATTTTAGGCATTCATGATTCAGACAATTAAAAAAATAACTACGATACGTGCAACAACCGTTTATTTATAATAGAACACAATTTAAAATAAAAATACTCTCTTCACAACAAGAACACGACTTTCACTAGGACTGTACGTACGTGAGGGTTTGATTATATCTTCATTGATGTATTTTGTAAATATAGTACTAAAAATGGTATTCTTCAAAAACTGTTATTTTGTTCAATAAAAGACACCACTTTCAATATATCAAAACATTACGGTTTATATCAGCACAATCTAAACACTTTTTCCGCGCAGTACTTCTCTGAAAAATCATTTTGTTTTTTAAAAAGTGTTCACATTTTTTCAATGATTAATGAATACTACGAAGTAATTACTAACACAAACAGTCGCCCCTAGGGCGGTGTTTCTGCTAGTAAATATAAACTTAGTAAATGGAGAACGTAATGTTCAAGTAAGCTCTTGTCGTAGTCAGTACCATAGATTGTTGTTGCTTTTTTGGGAGAGGGGCCCTAGAAGGTAATGTTCCGACTATTCCCGTTTTCACAGAATGTGTGGCTC
>NW_013666633.1:198965-205549 GCF_000517525.1 Limulus polyphemus | reverse complement strand
AATTATTTCACACCTAAAATGTTTTTGATTAGATATCACGAGTTTTTGTCAATACACACCAACAAACCACAGAAAATAAGAAAGTGACACTCGATAGTAACCAGCATTAGCTTTAGGATAGCAACCCCATTATTCATATCAGACCTATGATTTCAGAACCAACCAGATTGTTTAAAATATATGGTGGTAGTTTTCCTCTCTAAAACAGTGTAAATAAACTTTCTTTATAGTAACGCCATGGAATATCGAATAACAGTTTTTGTCATCACCCGCATGCACTCAGTGCAGCCCTATCAAGCATCATTATTTATGCTAATATCATGTGAAGCTAAACGCTCTTTAATTAGGAGAATTTAATAAAATTTAGCAAATTTGTGCTTAAAAGTTGGCAATGAATAATAACTGTCCAATCGTATGATTTTTTTGAAAACTTGAGCTAGAAACTGCTAATCTAGTTTGCTTGGCCCAACCAATACTTATGTATTTGCACGTACTTTCACCCTATAGGTTTACTGTTATAAATCAGCCGTCTTTATTGGGAATGAGAAAAAACTAAAAAAAATGTCCACATTTGCTCTTATGTGAAGCTGTAGTAAAAATTTGAAGCCGATAACTCACGTGAATTTTTGCGTAGGCGTGCGCAAATATTTGGTCAAAATTGAGCGGTTTTTCTTTAACAACTTTGCACATGTGGCCTACATTTAAACCAAGTTTCACACCTAATTGTAGACTGTAAGGATCTATCAGTGTACAGAATTTTGAAAAAAATCAATGAAAATTACGCAAGTTTTTCTATCAAATAAAGTTTCCGTACTTTTGGTGCGAAGTAAAAAAAAAAAGGAAAAAATTAAAACAAAATTATAGATTTTGTATCTCATGTATTCTTTAATAGAATGCCTTGAAATTCAGTATGTGAAGTAAGAGTCCAGTAGATTACATCCCCCGAAAATATGTGATAGTTTGGATTACCACAGTCTGAGCTACAGAAAGTAGGAAATTGCTAAATTACCACACCTGTTAATAACACAGGGTGTCCTGCAGGTTGTTTTCGCCACACGACACACTACCATGTATTTTGATATATCGCTTATTCTAAATAATAATTCCGAAACATATTCTGTCCACAAAACCGTACACATCTGGTATACACTGACGTCAAGTTCTACATTTAAATTAGTAATAATTACAATGTACTGAACTTCACCAGTTATAGGAGTAACAATGCCACGAATTATTTTTCTGAA
Source organism: Limulus polyphemus (assembly GCF_000517525.1). NCBI lineage: Eukaryota > Metazoa > Arthropoda > Merostomata > Xiphosura > Limulidae > Limulus > Limulus polyphemus. Next base: position 204,305 of record NW_013666633.1, on the reverse strand, counting down.
TGAACTGGATGGTTCCTAAATCATACTCCGAAATAAGTTATCCAAACGAACCTTGATGGTGATGACGAATGTCCATTATTTAATGCAGGATGATCAGGAGGAGGACGGTCTTGTGGTATAATTATCACTTTTCATTTGCTCACCAGATATTTGTAGATGTTTACATTCAAGTGTATGAAGGAATCATATTAAAGGATTTTAAACCATGAATGCTCATTATACCCGTATGATTAAAACAAAAATATCTATAATTAAATAGGAGCCATTACAAGATATAACCAAATTTCCGTTTTTTTTTTCCTGTTTATTACCCATTCAATGTATTTGCTTGAACATCCGTTGAAGTGGGTCGAAGGCCATGTGGAATGTTTTTCCCCGAAACTGATTTGTTTGGAGTAAATATGACTTAGCAGAAACTATGTGATCAAAGTTTCATCCATTATAGGTGGAACAAAAAATATCACAAAATTTAACAGCTTACGAAAACATAAAACTGAAATATTAACGATCCAGAAACGCTAACAATAAGTTCAGAACAAAATTCCGCCCTAAAACTAAAAACGTGATATTATATACATTTGACGCATTTTAGAATTCAAACTTATACGAACTAAGTAATCGCATACAAATTATTATACAGTGATTTACCAATTAGTTTCTTTTGTGCTTAATATAATTTTAAATTACAACTTATAGTATAGTTAAGTAAATACTTGTAAACTTTATCTTTATTTAATCGTATGGTCGAAACATTATGATTGCATACTTTCTGTACATCAGCATTACACGTAAAACGGCAGTACTTACCCTAATCAGTTGAAACCCATCCACTGTATCAGTATCTGATGATGCACACCATGCTGTCCATGCCGTGGAGTGGCGCCACTGTAGCACCAACAACCGGCGCCCAATGGCTACAACCATACGAAGGTGACTGTCTCCAGGACGACTAATGGCATATAAATGGCAACCTAAGTGATTATTAGAGATCGTATGTTTGAGATGCTTTATTACTGAAGCAACAAGTTTTATTATAAAATTATTCAATTTCATTAAAAACGGTACCGTGAAAAAAATATTCAAATTATCTACAGGAAGAACACACTTTTTTAGAAATATTTTTTACGACAACCTGTCATTAATTTTCAGCTACACCCTGTTCCTTTTATACGAAGATAGAAATTTTTTCTTACATGTGAAAACCCAAATAGGTTTCGATCCCACACTTTTTTTTTCTATTACCATTTCAAAATTTTATGGTAAAGGTTAATGAAAAGTTAAAAAAGGTTATAAAATAACGAAATTAACTCAAATTTAACTTGGTGTTATAAAACTCTACACACTTTATAATTTTTTTTTCATAAAATGTCTCAAATTAGTGGACAGTACAACGATTATTCTTGCTCACACGTAAATAAAATTAAATCTATATCTCAATTCATTAACAAGGGTAAAGAAAAATAACTACTGTATTTTAGATAGAATCAAAATTAATTACATTTTTGTAATGATGAATTTTATTTACGAAATCAAAAAGTATCTCTGATACTTTCAACCAATATTCGAGTTTCTTTGCTCTTCTACGTTTCCGAAGTATCTATTTAAACAAACGCTAACCCTAACCCGATCTACCATCTCAATAGATGTAATTTATTTTTAATCTTTTCTCTCTTACTTCAATTTGTATTAGGAAAGACATACTCTGTTAGGTACTAAAAAACTTGACAAAATATTTGAATGTTATAATTAATTAAATAGAGATTCCTTTGAACTTTCTTTAATGATTTAAGTTGGTAAAAGATGCTAAAAAATATTAAATTTCTAGAAGTGGCCGTCAATTATTAAACGTAACTGATTAAAGCAATGTAAACCTGTCATTTATTCAACGTCGACAGGTACAATTGAGTAAGTGTGTATGACACACGCACACCGGTTAGGCTTACGTCAGAAACCCAATATTATTATGAATGGTTCTAGTCTCAAGTAAAGTGATAGCCAGCAGACTTGACGTTCTTCATCCAGTGGTTCGAGAAAAAAAAAACAACGAATTTTGGAAAGTCTAACAATCCCATCATTCTTTCATATTAATTAGAAAATCTTTAAAGTGTAAGCTGTTTCAGTCATGTGAGAGAAAAGGCTGGAGAACTTATATTTCTTTAGGATATTTTGTACAGACGGTTTGATTATTTCTTCTTAGCTATTAAGTCTGTAGCATGACTGACGGAACCAGAGGGTTACTTATACGTTATTACAAAGGCAGAGTTTGCAGTTGTTTTAAGACGGTGATTGTGTGTGTGAGGGGGTACTTGAGGTTGGTGCTGGTCGAAAGAAGAGCTAAATTAATACGAGCAGTATAAATTGACGTAGAAAGAGCCAGTAAACTGACACAAAAGGACTAAAATTTATTAGGCCAATTATTAACATCCCTTGTTCGTTTTTTTTATTATACTTACTCAAAATTAAATTCTCTATAAAATGCGCCCTACAACGTCATTGTATTTTAAAAATAAAATAAACATCAAAATTTACTGTCTGGGAACTGTCACTCTAGTTTTAGGGATAGAATTATAAGCCTATTTAATAGTTGCGACGGGTTTTGAATGGACTGTTCTTTATGGCTATTCAAATGCTTACCCAAGTTTTAAAGAATAAACGAGATAACCTTAATAATGTGGAATGAAATAGAGGTTTATGTAAAAATCAAAATTAGAACAATAACCAAGGTATACAAATATTCACGTCATGAAAAAATTCATCTAGGTAGACCTACACACACACACCATTTAGTTACCAGTAACTGAAGCCCGATGAAATCACTCTAACATGAAACGTTTTTCTCATTATAATATTTTCAATAATATTCTAAACACGTAAAAGGAACAGAAAATAAACTGTACATGGAAATATCTTAGAATGTCCCATGTAATTTAAATTAAAATCACTTTGAAAAAGTATATCACTATTATCAAGCATCGCCACCTACTTTAGTACAAGTATATTCAAAAGGTATTTATGATAAAATATTTTTATTCGCTATATTGAATATTGATAGTCTACAAAAGATTAAACAAAATTTACATTTTACCAAATGATTGATAAAAAATTTAAACCAAATACTATTTATGGATTTCAACGAGGGGATTTGTTTTTCCGATACCTTTCGTTTTTTCCAGTCTGTGATCTCTCAAGTCGGTTTTATTTCGAACACCATTTTCACTAGCTTCACTCTCAAAATCCGAAAGTCTGTAGACATAGATTCTGCTGTCTCTCCCTATTTCAAGTACGAAAACGTCATTCGTCGAATATATCAATTATTTAAAAAATATAACATCTTCAAAATATTTTACGAAATTTCAAAATGTAATCGTAATTCAAGTATTGATACTTTATAAAATTGCAAAGGACTTTTCAGTTTATTCTATTTCTAGACATCTCTACCACGTATTAGAGAAAAGTGAAGCAAATTTCATTCGAGGGTTACAAAACTTTGAGGGTGTTTTTTAGGTTCTATATCTTTATGGTTTGTAATCTGTTTTTGGTTACATGATTCAGCTTAACTGTTTTTTTCACTTCTTAAAAAAACATAAACACAAAAAATCAATGTCATGAATTTGTATTTTTATTCGTTTTTGAACCACAATTAAATTATCAAACAATGTCTCGAAGAAGTAGTATCTGATTAGCATTTTGAGGAATTTATTACATTATTCCTTGCCACAATATGCATCGTGCTCCGAATAATAAGAAACAAAAATAGTTAAACTCACTCTTAAAGAAAAGAGAAATAATATGTTTGGCTAAAGGTCGTTTGCCCGAAACTCTAACAACATCGTTCTTTATTTTTAAATTAAACTTTTTAAACTTAAAACGATTTTATTTTTAACCAGTTCAGTGTACTTTCAGTTTCACGTTATTTTTTACGCTGTTAATGTTTGTTTGTTTTGAATTTTGTGCAAAGCTACACGAGGGCTATCTGCGTTAGCCGTTCCTAATTTAACAGTGAAAGACGAGAAGGAAAGCCGTTAGTCATCATCACCCACCGCCAACTCTTAATCTACTCTTTTACTATCGAATAGTGGGATTGACGATCACATTATAACGCCCTCACGGCTGAAAGTTCGAGCATGTTTGGTGGGACGGGGACTGTTAATGTTATTAAAACTTGTTGCAATGACGAGAATAGTGCTATAGATGTATGAGTTACGGAATAAATCATTAAAAAGAAAATATATATATCCTAAAAGGATAGGTTTCGATTTTGAGACATTAACAAATACTAATCATATTGTTATCAGTTTGTGTAAAGTATATTTTTGTTTTTACATAACACATTTTCATTGAGATTTAGCTAGATTTGACCTAACGGAGTTATAGAAATAAAACAAATTAAAGTTTATAATCTATCTCGTTATTAAATCGGGTTTATGATTGAGACATTTAAAACGCAAGAACATCACCTACCTTTATCTGCACGAAACAAAAGAATCCCGTGTGCTTCGACTACATTCAGATGTTTGATTTGCACTGTCTTGTCAAAGATTGGCCGGTGAGTCACGCCCTCTATACTCCGTAGTAAAAAAAGAAAAATAATAAATATACGAAAAAGTTGCTTTATAAACATTTTTCATGCCTCCTTAAAATATTAAAACCGAAAATGAAAGTAACAAAGTCCAAAAAGATGAACAACGAAAAGAAAATTACAAGTGTAAGGCAGTAAAAACAACTTAATAAAGAAACAAACAAGTTTTTTTTTAAATCTGAAGCTATAAATACACGAAGAATTCTTGAGCTATCAGTTGGTGTTTCTGAGTCACTACTGTTAAAATCAGTTAAAATCTAGTTATAACCTTGTTTTGGGATATTGTTCTATTGAAAGTTTCTTTACTGGTCTGTTATAATTCTTTACGTTTCCATAGTACAAAAAACACTCAATTGAACGTCTATTCGACAAGTTATTTTTTATTACGATGTGAGCAGCAATAGATTTTTAAGCGATAGTGTCTAAATAAACCATATTCAATTTTGTTATAAGTGCCTAATCTACCCTAACAATATAGTCAATCAACAAGTGCTTTGTTTATTGTGATGTAAACGATTTTCCAGCGCTAGTGTCTGAACAAACCTTATTCATCATCCACTATTTAGATACTTTTAACAATATTGTTGCGTCAGCGAGGTCACGTGATTAGTGTCACGCCACGTTTTCTAGAAATATCCTGTTCCTTCAAGAATGTGTTAGTCTTGTATATATATATAAGACGGTCACAATGTGACGGAAACAGTGTAGTGAGTAATTGAACTGCAGTCAGAGAGTATTGTTGAAGTTGAGCACGTTCGTTG
>NW_013666633.1:196956-198235 GCF_000517525.1 Limulus polyphemus | reverse complement strand
AGAAAGGACTTGTGTCGCTAAAGTTTCGTTGGATCGAAGTTACGGAAAATCAACTAACGAACGGAGACGTAACAATATCATTGCCAGAAGCGACTCTTGTGTTGTCTCTGAATGTGAAATACACAACAAATCTTCTACAAAATGTTTTTTAGCTTGTGATCAGACAATGTGAAATATTTTAACATCTAACATCATGAAATATAAAATATTAATACGTGGCTGAATAAAAATATGAGTAAATATGTATTTTTCAATAATAAAAATGGTCAACGTCAAAATGCGTTTATATTACGTACGTAGTATTATTTTATTCATTATAAGGCTTGTTTGTTTTGAAGTTAAGCACAAAGCTACACAATGGACTATCCGTTCTCTTCCCACCACGAGTATCGAAACCCGGCTTATAGCGTTGTAAGTCCGCAGGCATACCGCTGTGCCACTAGGGGGTATTGTAAGATACAGACTCTGTTGAAATTTACAGCTCTCCATAGAACAAGAGCTATTTTAAGTTATGACTGAACGGTTAAGTTAAGCAGTTTGGAGATTATATTAGCACGTGTATTACGTCATTTCAAATTATTTGATGCGATTTATGTAAGACATATTGTACAAGGTTACGTATGAAACTTTGATTTTTTTTCTTCTGTACCTAACGTTCTTAGGTTTTAAAACTAACGTATTTAATTTTTTTTAGATAACTGTTAACATAATGATAACATTCTAGAAAAATATAGTGAACTTTGGATCAACGTCAACTCTGAGGATTTGAAACTCTAAAATCTGTACTCCGATTGCCCATGGTGGACAGAGTGCAGATAGCCCATTATGTAGCCTTGAGCTAAAAACGATAACAAAAAAGACAAACTTAAAACTTGTACTAAGATTGCTTGCTTCAGCGCAAAGCTGAACAATGGGCTAACTGTAGTGATTCCACTGCCGGGATAGAATCCCGAATTCTAGCGCTATAAGCTCTCAAGCTTATCGTTGAGGCATCAGAGGGGGGGGGGATTTGATACTAAGTTTGTTTGTTAAAGTATTTCAAAAACTTTTGAAAATATTAAAAAATCTTCATTAGTATATTCTGATTTTTTAGCATATTTTGATTTTTTTTCTCGTTAAAAGAAAACTTAATATAAAGATTGTTTGTTTGTTTGTTCTGAATTTCGCGCAAAGCTACGCGAGAGCTATCTGCGCTAGACCTCCCTAATTTAGCAGTGTAAGACTAGAGGGTAGGCAGCTAATCATCACCACCCACCGCCAACTCTTGGGCTACTCTTTT
>NW_013666633.1:190407-196001 GCF_000517525.1 Limulus polyphemus | reverse complement strand
CGACCCGCAGATTGCGAGTCAAGCTCCCTTACCACCCGGCCATGCGGGGCCTAATATAAAGAACGAAAGAGTAATTGACACGACCCTACCTTCCAATAGAAATGCACCAGCTTCGGTAGCTAAGACCAATCGATTTTCTCCTGTAGAAACAGAGGAAATTATTATTTCCTGTACATTTTTATTTCTATTATATGGAATTGTTCCTTCTTCATTAGTAATGAGTAAGACAGCAAACAAGAAAATATATCATATTTAACAGTAGTAGAGAAGTTGAGCGTTTTTCTTGAACCTTATTTTATTTACATTATCCATTCGGAGATTAATGTTTTTTAATCGCTAATCTAAAGTAATCAGCACTCGAAAATTGTATTTGATTCGGGCGTTAAGAGGAAACAATATTTGTGAATATTATTTTTCTAATCGGTAATGAAAAATAAGGTATAATTCATATTCAGGCTTTAATTCCGCGTTTTATTTTATTTTCATTACTTAATCTTGACGATAACGTAAAAACCAGAAAAAAAACAAAAAAACATTTCGTTTAGAAAGTTAATAAGTTGAAATGTAAACACTGAAAAGCAATCGAATTTCAGGTGAAATTGTAATCATATTTCATCAGAAGAAGCTTTTTTTTTTTAAATTAAACACTGAAGAATACATTATTCATATAGTCAAAGTTCGAAGGGAACGAAGAAACGCTGAGCTAAAATAATAAGAAAACAAGACTTAGAAAAACATAAAAAAAGCTCACCCCATGAGTCTCCGCACACAATATCATAAGGAAAATCTGGATAAAAGCATTGCGGTTCCCATGGCTGTAAAAGTTAAAGGAGAATTGTGTGTAGAGTTTTCAGATAAAAATAGGTGATAAAAATAGGTAAAGAGGTAACAATATCACAGGCTTGTGAATTTAAACTTCATAAAAGTTGTTTTGGTTTTAATAACGGATTTTCCATAATTTTCGAAAATAATATTCCTTTTTTTTTCTATCACGTAAGGATTTTTTACAAATCGGGAAGAAAAAAAAAACTCTTACTTAGATCAAATTATTATTTCGTTTACCACAATGAACATTTTTTTTATTGTTATGTTTGGGTTATAAATCTATCGATGAGATTCTCACGTCGCGATTGGTCTAGAGAAATCTATAGTCAGTGGTTGTCAAAATTTTAAGCATAACAACATGTGACACGATTTCAATGAAAATGATTTACTTGTGTAAAAGTACCAATGACGTTTCGTGAAAAATCTGTACGTGATGGATATCATTTTCGAAGTCAGCGTACAGGAATTACTGTAGAACTGGTAAATAAGTCGAATCAGCAAGTTAAGGGCATCTTACAATATCATATATGTGATGCAAAAATACGTGATATCCACTCAACAGCCGTTCCAATTTTATAATCTTTTATATACAATGAGATAAAAAATTAGATGCGTTAGATCCGACCTCGTGTCAGGTAATATGACCAAATCAAACTTAATCTCGTTTCGAAAGTAGAAGTCCTTTTAGGAACAAAATATTGTAGATAAAACTGGTTTGTAAGATTTTTCAAGTCTCAAGTGTCAACGTTTTATTTGGAGAGTAGGCATTAAATCACAGGTACGGTTTTAGGTTTAGAGGCTCAAAATCAGTGATAGTTTTTATGTTAATTTTAATTAATTTCAACGGAATCGACTATCGTGTTCACTTTACATCCTGATCTGGAAATAGTGTACACACACACATAGAGATACTGTAAGATAACAACTTAAGTATAAAACAAACGTTTACTAAATTCAAGAAATGACGCCTTTAAAGAAACACTTCGCATAACTGCAGCCAAAAGGAAGAGGAATCCTAGTAGCCGCGGCTGTAATTAGATCTCAAATCGGTCACAGCTATGAGCTAAAAATCTGTACTTGAAAAACAACAACAACAAAACAAAAAGAAGAAAAACAACAACTCAGAACCATTCTATAAGCCGCTATGTCGCGTTTGAAAAAAAAAAAAAAGACAGGAAAATCAATTTTTTCTAAATCCAAACATTTCGAAGTAAGAAAGATAAGCTTGCTAAAGTAAAAGTTTACTTGAAGTTGCGATATTTTGTTCATATAATGTATATATTATCTTTACCGATTATAATGATGTAAGGTTCTACAGGGGAAGACATTTCAAAATCTTGCTCTGTGTAAACATATATTATCAGACAAAATGTGCTTGTAGTCGTAAGTTTCCCGAACCTCAATGTGATCGAGTCATAAAACATTTTAATTTTAAATGGACACTAATCGTTCGTTTTAGAGTCAATTTTTCTTAACCCAATTTTAGCTTAATTGAATAGTGCTAATAAGACAATCGAATTGCATAAAATGAATTAGCAAATATCGTAAACATTAATTACGGTGGTGAAACCATTACTCCTAAATGAGCTAAAAGACACAAAATGTCGGTACTAACTTCTCGTTTGAATAGGCTTGTTGTGGCAAGACTCGTTGGTGCGTCACCTTTCACGATAGTGTCTAATTTAAGAGCCTGAAAAAAAAAGTAAACAAACAAACATTACAAACTTCTTCTACAAGTCTAAAGAAATGAGGAAACATTTCTCAAGAGAAATTAGGAAATAATACATCGATTTGACTGAGTGACCTTGTTCCATGGTCTAACCCAGTGTTTTCCAAACTGTGGGGCGCGGCCTTTTGGCGGGAGAGACGAAATTTAACGACAGAAAAAACAGAAGAGTTGGAGAGACGACGATAACCTAACAAAACAATCACTTTATTTTTGCTCCCGCATTTATTCAGTTCTTATAAGCATTTTGTCATTCAGAAAAAATATTAAAAGCAGTTAAAAAATATGTTAATTTTGCTGTTTGGAAAACACTGGTCTAACCTAACATAAATGTTTGTTTGTTTGTAATTAAGCACAAAGCTACACAATGGGCTATCTGTGCTCTGCCCACCACGGGTATCGAAACCCGGATTCTAGCGTTGTAAGTTCGCAGACATACCGCTGTGCCACTGGGGGGGGGGCAACATAAATGTCTAATTAACTTCAGTCTAGTAAGCTAGATAAACAGATAGGTAGATGAACAGACAGAAAAAACATAGAATGATGACAGACATTCAGACAGAGGTCTAAACGAGTGTGAACAGTGTGTAGAACAATTCACACATAATCAACGCCCCTGTAATATTGCTTAATAAATTCGTTGTTTTCACTCTTATTCATATTTTATCAACACATTTTATAGGTAGCGTATAAATCAGGTTATATTATTTTTGGATACCAAAAAGCTTCTTTATCAAATTCCTGTTAAAAATCACATCTGACTACAGATGGAGCCCCGGCATGGCCAGGTGGTTAGGGGACTCGACTCGCAATCTTTGGGTCGCGGGTTCGAATCCCCGTCCCACCAAACATGCTCGCCCTTTCAGCCGTGGGGGCGTTATAATGTGACGGTCAATCCCACTATTCGTTGGTAAAAGAGTAGCCCAAGAGTTGGCGGTGGGTGGTGATGACTAGCTGCCTTCCATCTAGTCTTACACTGCTAAATTAGGGACGGCTAGCGCAGATATCCCTCGTGTAGCTTTGCGCGAAATTTAAAACAAACAAACAAACAAGACTACAGATGTTTTTTTTTTAATGTACATTACAAATTTCAGAGATTGTGTAACAGCACAACATTCGAGGCTCTTTGCTAGTTTGAAACATTTCTTTAACTGTACTGATAAAAATCATTTTTAACTATCAAGATCGTAACATTAAATATCCTTCATATTCGTAGACAATAACTGGATAACATTTTATATCATTATTAAACTGAAGTTCAAAAAAAGCCATATTATTTTTCCAGTAAATGTTTGTTTAATGACTGTTAGTAAAGACAACCTAATAAGTTTAAAAGTCTTAGAGGCGTAACAGTTGCCCCCACCCCCACCCCGGTGTCTCAGCGTTAAGTATATGGGCTTACGACCCCAATAAAGTCGGATTCCGATAACCGCGGTGGGCAGAGCACAGATAGCCTATTGTGTAGTTTTGTGTTTTAAAATAATCAAGCATAACAGCTATGATGCCCTTACGTTTATTACGGACTTTTTTTTGTTATCTTAATAATACTTAATAAAGTGTGTTGAAGGTATTAATAATAGGATATCGCAAAAATAAGACTGAATGCAGTGTGTTAAGGAAGAGCATGACTTGTCATTACAAATTGGACCGGCCCGGCATCGATGTTTCTAGAAACATTAATAATGTCGAACATGTTTTGCTTTTCACTTTGAACTCTTATGATTTTCATGTTTGAATTTCACCGATTTTTCATGCTTGAATTATTGCAAATATATATATGTATGTCAATATATATTCAAATTCTTTTTTTTGTGTGTGTTTATTTTAGCTCAAAGTCACGAAATGGCTATTTGAGTTCTGTTCACTTCGGATTGCCTCCCCCCCCCTCAGTGACACAGCGGTATGTCTGTGAACTTACAACGCTAGAAACCAGGTTTCGATACCCGTGGTATGCAGAGCACAGATAGCCCATTGTGTAGCTTTGTGCTTAACTTCAAAGAAACAACAACAACAACAAAAACACTTCGGATTTTAGCAATGTATGTTCGTAAACTTACTGATAATACGCCGGGGGACTTTCTAACTATCTATGAAACTCAACTTAATCCATTCACTTTACTGTAAATTACGTAATGATCTGGTGAAAAATAATTCAGTGTAATTGTTTTATGAAAATGTGTTCTTGTTTTTTGTTGGATTTCGCGCAAAGCTACACATAAATAATCTGTGCTAACTTCTCAATTTTGAAGTGATAGACTAGAGGGAAAGCAGCTAGTCAACACCACCCACCGCCAATTCTTGGGCTACTTTTGTCAGACTAAATAGTGGGACTTGACCGTCACTCTTATAACGCACCTACGAATTAAAAGTGCGGAGTACGATTTCTCTTTTTTTGGTAGTAACGGAACGCGAATCATGAAACTTCAGTTTCACAGTCCAACGCGCTAACTGCAGGGAAGTGATTTGGAGTTGTTAAGTTAATTAAAAATACATTACATTAAGAACTATGTATGAAATTAGAAGAACAAATATCTGACTGGTTCCGAACAATAAAAGATTTGTTTAAGAGCTATAAAGGCAAAATAAATGAATTAATTCTAACCTGCCCTATACGAACAAACTCAACCTGGCGGGCTTCTTCTTTCCTCCTTGAGCCACGCGGAGCTTCCGAAAGTACGTCACTAAAAGCTCTTCTGTTTAACATTGTCTACGAACAAACGTTGTGGTTGAAAATTATATACTTTTCAAAATTTCCTCATTACACAGGGATACAAATCGCTTTCAAAAACAGGGACTTACCTAGAACTTCGTACTTTGAAGATGGAGTTAACATCAACGAACTACATTGAAAATGAACCCTTATTATCAGTCACTTACCGGTTATAGCTTCAGTTATTAATTATAAGTTAACTCTAAAGAAAATCACAGATTACTTTTTTCTGTTAATAACACTAGTGCTCAGCTATTAACACATTGATTATTTTTTCTGTTAATAACACAAATGTTCAGTTATTATCACATTGATTATTTTTTCTGTTAATAA
>NW_013666633.1:188795-189481 GCF_000517525.1 Limulus polyphemus | reverse complement strand
ACATTGATATTTTTCTTGTTAATAACACAAATGTTCAGCTATTATCACATTGATTATTTTTTCTGTTAATAACACAAATGTTCAGTTATTATCACACTGATTATTTTTTCTGTTAACAACACAAGTTATAAACACATTCCTTTCTGCCCATGATAAATGTCATCTTAGATCCTAGAACTGGCTTATGAGTTAATCAGTTTTAGCTTACAAAAGTACACAATATTTTTTATACGCAGTTAAACGTGTTATTAAGAGAAAAACAACCAACAAGTCCTGCTACTAAGGATAATGCACGTTAAGGTCGGGAAACTGAAGCCAGGTTACTAAGAATGATATATGTTTATGATAGGAAACTGAAGCCAGATTACTAAGGCTAACGCATGTTTATGACAGGAAACGGAAGCCAAGTTACTAAGGCTAACGGATGTTTATGACAGGAAACGGAAGCCAGGTTACAAAGTATAACGCATGTTTATGATAGGAAACTGAAGCCAGGTTGTTGAGGATAACGCATGTTTATGATAGGAAACTGGAGCCAGACTACTAAAAATAGCGCGTGTTTATGATAGGAAACTGGAGCCAGACTACTAAAAATAGCGCGTGTTTATGATAGGAAACTGGAGCCAGACTACTAAGTATAACGCATGTTTATGATAGGAAACTGAAGCCAGGCTACTAAAGATAAC
>NW_013666633.1:186253-188188 GCF_000517525.1 Limulus polyphemus | reverse complement strand
AAACTGAAGCCAGGCTACTAAAGATAACGCATGTTTATGATAGGAAACTGAAGCCAGGCTACTAAAGATAACGCATGTTTATGATAGGAAACTGAAGCCAGGCTACTAAAGATAACGCATGTTTATGATAGGAAACTGAAGCCAGACTACTAAGTATAACGCATGTTTATGATAAGAAACTGGAGCCAGACTACTAAGTATAACGCATGTTTATGATAGGAAACTGAAGCCAGGCTACTAAAGATAACGCATGTTTATGATAGGAAACTGAAGCCAGGCTACTAAAGATAACGCATGTTTATGATAGGAAACTGAAGCCAGGCTACTAAAGATAACGCATGTTTATGATAGGAAACTGAAGCCAGACTACTAAGTATAACGCATGTTTATGATAGGAAACTGAAGCCAGACTACTAAGTATAACGCATGTTTATGATAAGAAATTCATGGTGATATTACAGAATCTTATTAACTAAAAAAAACAGGCTAAGCAGTTAGTCATGGATTGTCGTACACGATTATATATTTCTTTATAAAGGTGAAATAAAGACGACCGCCGGTATTCAAACTCACATTCATGTTAAATAAAGTTAGGTTTAAGCGAACTAAAATAAACAATAGCGGAAAAACTACTTTGTTTAAAGAGTATTGTAATGAAGACTATAACCTCTTAAGCCTAAATCACTTATTCTGATAGCTTATTTTAAACACAGACATACAACATCAAACACCTGAAACTACGAAACTCTTATTTTCCCAGAGTTCATAGCAGAACATAAAGTAGGCAAAGCTTTAGTAAAAGTGATAAATGTTCCAACTAAATAAGTACTTACCCCACGATTATCCGCCATATGCTCCGCGTATAAATCTTTTATCAACATATCCAGGGTCCGTTCCCTTTTTTGTGAAAAGGTCGGTGTGTTGAACGCCGCTTTTTCACCATTTATCACTAAGATATAGAAGTAACACATGATCTGTATCTGTTTCTTAAAAGCCTTAAAAAACGCAAACATGACAGTAAAAAAAATAATTTGGGCTAAAAGAAGCATTTCAAATACGTTAGCGAAGAACAACAAATAACTAAATAAAATAAACTTATTAAAAGGTTTGTTTGTTTGTTTTTGAATTTCGCGCAAAGCTAAACGAGGGCTATCCGCGCTAGTCGTCCCTAAATTAGCAGTGTAAGACTAGAGGGAAGGCAGCTAGTCATCACCACCCACCGCCAACTCTTGGGCAACGAATAGTGGGATTGACCGTCACATTATAACGCCCCCACGGCTGAAAGGGCGAGCATGTTTGGTGTGACGGGGATTCGAACCCGCAACTCTCGGATTGCGAGTCGAGCGCCCTAACCAACTGGCCACTTATTAAAAGGAAGCTGTAAAAAAAAATTCAATCCGTAGAAAATGAGAAAGGAAACTAAGCGAATTATTAAACTTGACTAACAAGTGCTTTTTAAAAATATATACAGATTTTTACATACATGAACATGAAAGAAATATACACGAACATGAAAGAAATATTGGTAGAAATTTTGTTGTTTCTTAACGCAAAGCTTCACAATAGGCTATCTGTCCATCGCGGGGAATCGAACCCTGGATTTTAGTGTTGTAACTCCATAAACTTTCCCCTGACCCGCCGGTCATTCATTAGTGTACCCGAATATTTGAACATTGGATTGAAATGGATCATTTGGTGTTAGACCGTATACAAAAGAGCAGTTTAGTTAAATACTTTTATTCAAATTTGCAAAGCGAATCTTTTTAAAGCCTTACAACGCTAGAAACCGGGTTTCGATACCCGTGGTGGGCAGAGCACAGATACCCCTTGTGTAGTTTTGTGCATAATTAAAAACAAACAAACCAAACAATCTTTTAAAAGCCAAACCAGTGTTGTTGTTTTTCAACTGAAACTTTAGCAGCATCGGTTGTATGG
>NW_013666633.1:176823-185333 GCF_000517525.1 Limulus polyphemus | reverse complement strand
AAGTGTTGCATGTAATTCAGAGTTTTAAATACATTAGGTATCGTAACGTTTTTCGCTACATTAACTCCGGGTGTTACAAACAATTTCACATATTATTTACCCTAGTTTATTTCGCTGTATTACAAAGTGTTGCATGTAATTCAGAGTTTTAAATACATTAGGTATCGTAACGTTTTTCAATACATTAACTCCGGGTGTTACAAACAATTTCACATATTATTTACCCTAGTTTATTTCGCTGTATTACGAAGTGTTGCATGTAATTCAGAGTTTTAAATACATTAGGTATCGTAACGTTTTTCACTACATTAACTCCGGGTGTTACAAACAATTTCACATATTATTTACCCTAGTTTATTTCTCTGTATTACGAAGTGTTGCATGTAATTCAGAGTTTTAAATACATTAGGTATCGTAACGTTTTTCGCTACATTAACTCCGGGTGTTACAAACAATTTCACATATTATTTACCCTAGTTTATTTCAATGTATTTAAAACTCTGAATTACATGCAACACTTCGTAATACAGCGAAATAAACTAGGGTAAATAATATGTGAAATTGTTTGTAACACCCGGAGTCAATGTAGCGAAAAACGTTACGATACCCATCAAAGCAATGCCCTCATTTTCAAAGTGAAGGTTATATTTACTTGAAACAACAACAAACAAACAATAACAACTTCTTTGATTCAACATTCTATTACAATGAAGCTGAACCTATCTCCTGGTACAGTTAAAAAACAAACAAACACATATTTGAAGTTGATAAAAAAAAATTCATAAGCAGAGGGTTCACAAACTTTGAGTCACACTTCGAAATCAACGAGAGAGAGAAAATAGCCCAAGAAACTGGTCAAATTTCCCATGCAGTTCCAATAAACTTTGGTTATCTTGGTCTGTTTAAAAGTGTGCTTAGAAGTCATAGACCAACGATATTAGCTAGCTAATGGAACACTGCACAAGAGGAGCTATATAACAATACAAGATGGGCATAACTTTTCCCCGGAGAAGCCTGTTCTCAAGACACCATCTCTGTAATGTCAGTGTTTAGAGACAGGGGAAGCAAACAGAGAATGACTATCGAAGAAACTACTGTCTTCAGTACTTATGTGGAACAACATTTCTGAGAAGATGAATGGCCTCCGCTACCTTAAGAAAACCTGAAGGATCAATTACAATACAGGAAACAGAATTAGGTGTGAGGATCAATTACAATACAGGAAACAGAATTAGGTGTGAGGATCAATTACTATACAGGAAACAATTAGAAGTGAGGAACATTAAAAAATACGGGAAACAGAAATCAGAAGTAAGGATCAATTAAAAATACGGGAAACAGAATGAGAAGTGAGGATCATTAAAATACGGAAAACAGAATGAGAAGTAAGGAGCATTAAAAATACGGGAAACAGAATGAGAAGTGAGGATCAATTAAATAATGAGAAGTGAGGATCATTAAAATACGGAAAACAGAATGAGAAGTGAGGAGCATTAAAAATACGGGAAACAGAAATGAGAAGTGAGGATCAATTAACAATACGGGAAACAGAATGAGAAGTGAGGATCAATTAAAAATACGGGAAACAGAAATGAGAAATAAGGTTCAATTAAAATACGGGAAACAGAATGAGAAGTGAGGATCAATTAGAAATACGGGAACAGAATGAGAAGTGAGGATCAATTAAAAATACGGAAAACAGAATGAGAAGTGAGGATTAATTTAACAACTGGGAAAGAGAACGAGAAGAAATATATACTTCTTTATTAAAGAAATTGAGAAATCCAAGCATGTGGAAACAGGTAGGGTAGAAATGCATGGATTTGAACACGTGCTGTTTAAATTGACTGTTTGGTCATAAAAAGTATAGTTAAGCCCAACACAACAGAGGCCTTTTTTTTACAAATACTTTTCTTTAAAAAAAAAACAAGAGCCGACATCCAGAGTATTTTTTTCCGAAAAAAATGCTTGGTCCAGAAAATATCCTTAATCTCTGATATTAGAGCATAACAAACATACCAACGTCTTCAAGAAGCCACAAAGGAATGTAGCAAGTTCAGACAGAAACTGTTCCACAAAATTATCATCAAAATATTTGTCAAAAAATAATATAAAAAAGTGACCATACGGAGGACTTTTCCCTCTAGAGACCAAAAACAGTAAAGACGAATACCAGGAGTAGGGGGAATGCCATTTACAAACAGTAATTATTCTTTCACAAACTATAACAATAACAGAGTGTTTAAAAGCTTAGTTTTTTAATGTTTAATAGGTAAGACAAAACTGATTTCGTCTGTGTATTTCATTAATGATGTATTTATTTTGTAATAGCAAGCTTGCTTTTTTTTACCCGTTGGAAAATCACTTGTTTCCGTGTTTTAAATGTTTTTATAACCACATTTTGTTGTCCAGACACTACTCGAATTATTAGAAACACTAACGTATTTTTCACTTAATGCTTTAGTTGAGTAATCACTTCTGTCTTTAAAAAGCTTTTATTTCGGCGTTCCATAGAAAATAGAATCCTTTCTAGCCATTGTGATACAAAGACACTTTCTTTGTGTGTGTTTAGTTTCATCTTTTAGCCCTTCTTGACGACAGAAAAGGCGCTTCAATTGATCAACACTAATGTAACTATTGCATCTGCCATGAGAACACATTTGGGTTTCGAGTCAATACCGACGCTCCTAATAATAGGAATCAATCTAAAATAGTGTCATGTTTGTAGGAACAGATATACCTTACCTATGGAGGGATAGAAAAACAGGTAAAGCCGAGATCTGATTTGATTCCCAACCAGTCTGCTTTTGTGAATAACTTGATTGAAGAAAAGTTCGTTTTACAGAAAGAGAAACTCAATGTAGGTGTAATACAAAAGTTTCTAAGTAAACATCGACAAAATTGAACCTACTACAAATTAGTGGTCACGTAGTTGTTTAACACACATTTCTAAAATTACAGCAGAAAAAAAAGAAAAAATTAGTTACACATAAAACGCTACAATGTCAAACGTTCGATTCATTCTTGGATCTTCTGAAAACACTGAGAGAAACGAAAGTAACGTAAGCTGATGAAATGGGATAAGGTTGTTACTTGTCCCACTCACAGTGTGATAACCACACTAAACCTTCCGTGTGATAGTGGCACTAAACTTCAGTGTTCAGTGTGATAACCACACTAAGCTTCAGTGTTCAGTGTGATAACCACACTAAACCTTCCATGTGATAGCCGCACTAAGCTTCAGTGTTCAGTGTGATAACCACACGAAGCTTTCACAGTGATAACCACACTAAACCTTCCATGTGATAGCCGCACTAAGCTTTCACAGTGTGATAACCACACTAGGTTTTACAGTGACAACCCCACTAAGCTTTCACAGTGATAGCCACACTAAGAGCTCAGTGCGACAACCACACCAGGTTTTACAGTGACAACCCCACTAAGCTTTCACAGTGATAACCACACTAAGAGCTCAGTGCGATAACCACACTAAGAGCTCAGTGCGATAACCACACCAGGTTTTACAGTGACAACCCCACTAAGCTTTCACAGTGATAACCACACTAGGTTTCACAGTGTGATAATCACACTAAGGGCTCAGTGTGATAGCCACACTAAACCTTCCGTGTGATAGCCGCACTAGGCTTCAGTGTGATAGCCACACTAAACTTTCCGTGCGATAACCACACTAAGGGCTCAGTGTGATAGCCACACTAAACCTTCTGTGTGATAGCCACACTAAACCTTCTGTGTGATAGCCGCACTAAGCTTCAGTGTTCGGTGTGATAACCACATTATGTTTCAGCGTGATAGCCACACTAAATTTTCCGTGTGATAGCCGAAATAAACTTCAATGTGATAACCACACTAAGTTTTCATCTTTCAGTGTAATAACCATACAAAACCTTCATTGTGACAGTCACACTAAACTTTCAGTGTGATAACCACACTAAGTTTTAAGTGTGATAACCACACTACGTTTTCACTGTGATAACCACACTAACTTTTCACTGTGATAGTAACACTAAGCTTTCACTGTGATAACCACACTAAGTTTCATCGTAATAACTACATCAATCTTTAAGTATAATGAACACAAGTTCTAAGTGGTCAAGTGTAGTATTATTGTCCACTACTGGAAATCGAATTCTGGATGTTAGCGCTGTAAGTCCTTAAATTTAACGCTGACCTGAAGTAACAGACAAATTGACTAGGGCACTCGCTAACTCAGTAAAAAATCCAGCAAAACGCTAGCGTAGTCTAACTTGTGTTTTTATATCGTTAAATATATTCCCAAACTCTAAATAAAAAGTTCAAACACCACGCGCTCATTACGTCACATCAAAATCTCTACAACGAACAACAAGAATGTCTAAATTCAATTATTAAATCACATAACCTACAAGAACAGGACTCAGTCACCTTCCTTCTCGAGCAGATGTCAATAGAATTAAGCTAATCTCATGAACATGTTTACTGAGTTGTACCCAGCAATGAACTGTATGCGTACAAACGTGTTTGTAACACTGGAAGAAGAACTGATAAGTGAAAAGAGTTTCACACTGCCAGATGTTATGTTCCGAATTTGTTGCATAGATCATACCTTATGCATTTTGATCCTAATAGTTTTTTCTAATAGGATTTCACATCCTGAGATTAACAGCAAAGCATAAGATATGCCAAATTATCATAACATCAAAGAACTATCACACGACACAGGTTTTGCTCCCCCCTACCATCTATTCTTTTGGTTTTGCTTCCCCCCCTACCACCTATTCTTTTGGTTTTGCCCTCCCCTCCTCCCCAGTGGCACAGCGGAATGCCTGCGGACTCACAATGCTAGAAGCCGGGTTTCAATACAGATAGCCCATCGTGTAGCTCTGGGTTTAACTTCAAACAAACAAAATCTTTTGTTTCTGTTGATTTAAGAAAAACTAAAAACCTCATTTCTTTAAACTCGTTTTAACCGTTATTCAGTCACTACTTCAGCGTTTATTTTAAGAGGCGCTCTGTGCAAATTAATATAAGTTTGGGTTTGGGTGTTGTTAAAGTGCAAAGACACCCAATGGGCTATTTGTGGTCTGCCCATCACGTGTATGTAAGTCCGGTTTTTAGCGTTGTAAGCCTGCGGATTTACCGCTGAGCTACTTGGGGGGGGGGGGCATTAATTTAAGAATTACAATCTGTTCTGTTGTATACAATTTAACATAAGTCTTAAATACGTGGAACGATACCGTTTTTAAAATATTACACACCGAAAGTTGGTAGTGGTCAGTAAACGAGGCGAAACTGGTCCTGGTGATTGTCCTTTTAAAATCGATTTTTATCTGATTAACCCCACTGTTTTGGGCGTTACAATAAATTCCGAGGGGTAAAGAAATTATGTTTTATAAGAAACGACTTCACTAACAAAGTCGCGCGTGTTTAAGAGATTAAGAAATCAACCACAAGAATAAAGCACAATGACTATAAAATATTGGTTTTTTTTTGTTTCCATAATCAATTGTTCTCAGAAAGAGATTTACTCACGCATTGCCCGGATGAGCAGATTCATGATTTTTACCCCTTTTACTTACGTTTCACGAGTAAAAATTCACGAAACTCTTGTGCATTTCTGAATACTGGAGGACATGGTAGAGTTGGGCAAAACAATGGCACTGATTCTTCAGAATACACGGAGAGTCTATAAAAAAAAAGAACAAACATCAAAATGTGTTATTTTTGAGTAATTCGGTTTTGAAAATTGAGAAAAAGAAACAGAGATGAAAATGTGCTAGTTCTGTGTAATTCGGTTTAGTAAACTGAGTAAAATAACAGGCATGAATATGTGTTACTTCTGTGTAATTCGGTTTAGTAAACTGAGTAAAATAACAGGCATGAAAATGTGCTATTTCTGTGTAATTCGGTTTGTAAATTGAGTAAAATAACAGGCATGAAAATGTGTTACTTCTAGGAATTCGGTTTAATAAATTGAGGAAAAAGAACAGACATGAAAATGTGTTACTTCTGTGTAATTCGGTTTAGTAAACTGAGTAAAATAACAGGCATGAAAATGTGCTACTTCTGTGTAATTCGGTTTGTAAATTGGCGAAAAAAGTGAAAATGTGTTACTCCTGTGTAATTCGGTTTAGTAAATTGAGGAAAAAGAACAGACGTGAAAATGTGTTACTTCTGTGTAACTTGGTTTAGTAAATTGAGGAAAAAGAACAGACGTTAAAATGTTTTACTTCTGTGTAATTCGGTTTAGTAAATTGAGGAAAAAGAACAGACGTGAAAATGTGTTACTTCTGTGTAATTCGGTTTAGTAAATTGAGGAAAAAGAACAGACGATTAAAATGTGTTATTTCTGTGTAATTCGGTTTAGTAAATTGAGGAAAAAGAACAGACGTGAAAATGTGTTACTTCTGTGTGATGTACTTTTGTAATTGAAAAATGAAACCGTTTTTATTATATTTTCATTACCAACTTGCATTTGTCGTTATGTCACGTGACGTTTAATTCATATTAAGCTATGCTGATTGAGACTTTTCACCGAAAATAAATGCTTTTTTTGTTTCTTTCTTTTTTTTTTAGAAACTTGAAGAAAGCTAGAATCTTTTCTATCCTGAGTGTATAATATGTTATAGTAAACGTACGTGGTTAAACTTTAACTTACTTGAAGGTCTCACCTTCTGAATCATAAGTTATAACAGCAAAGATATCTGGTAAAAGTCAAGGATCTTCAAGATGGCGTCCGTTTCACACCGTACTCAAAGATATACATCCACATTGCTAAGACAGGCGACTCCATATAAATATTATTTTTAGCGAGATTTTGCGTATCTGTATATCTATTTTAAATATTAGACTACTCTCTCTGAGGAAGAAAAAGACATAAAAATTGCAGAAAAAATAAAAATAGGTTCACTCTGATACTTGTTAAAATTGTATGTGAAAACTTTTGTACACGTTTGGAGTTAATACAAACTACTTATTTTCCAAGCAAAGATATCTTTTGTCTTTTTTTAAACTTTTTCGGTTAAAATGAGTAAGATTACATTTTCATTACTACAGATGAACCTCTGTAACACACCGTAAATGGTTAAAATGAGTATAAGTACATGTTAACTATTACAGATGAACCTAGAGATACAAAAATCAAGTATACGAAATTGATATTTAAAATATTTTTTAAAGTACTATAGCTATAACTTGGCAAGAGTAAATCGCTCATGTAATAACTGAAAATACATAAGGTCTCTGTAACTTAGGGTAACACGTAACTAAAAGACACCATGATGAACAGTAGGTTGGATTACATGCAACACTTCGTAATACAGTGAAATAAACTAGGGTAAATAATATGTGAGATTGTTTGTAACACCCGGAGTCAATGTAGTGAAAAACGTTACGATACCTAATGTATTTAAAACTCTGAATTACATGCAACACTTTGTAATACAGCGAAATAAACTAGGGTAAATAATATGTGAAATTTTTTGTAACACCCGGAGTTGCATAGTTTCGGAACTCGTCATTATGAGAGTGAATTTTCCACTTTCCAGTATGTCTGCGGTTTTACAACGCTAGAAACCGGGTTTCGATACCCGTGGTGGGCAAAGCATAGATAGCTCTTTCTGTAGCTTTGTGTTTAACTTCAAACAAACAAACACTTTCTAGTCCAACAAATAAAACCTTATATAGGTAAAATGGTTTGTTTGTTTGTTATGAATTTCGCTCAAAGCTGCACGAGGGCTATCTGAGCTACCCGTCCCTAATTTACCAGTGTAAGGCTAGAGGGAAAGCAGCTAGTCATCACCACCCACCGCCAACTCTTGGGCTACTCTTTTACCAACGAATAGTGGGATTGACCGTCACATTATAACGCCCCCACGGCTGAAAAGGCGAGCATGTTTGGTGGGACGGGGATTCGAACCCGCGATCCGCAGATTGCAGGTAAAATGGAAGACGTATATTATGTAGTTATTTTAGCATGCTTCACAATAAATTTGAAGTTTGAACTTTAGCTTAACTTGAATTGCCATTTCTGAGATCCTATGCAATTCTGCTGCATTTACTACGTTGTTTTTGTTGTTTTGTTCAACATTAAAATCGGCAAAACGGTGTATTTTTTCATCCTTTGTAAACCTGGTTAAAACATAATTTATTCGCCTGTGCTGGCTGCGGTCAGTGGCGTAACAAATATAGTCATTTTAATTAAAAGAACGCAATGTTTACAGGTCCACGCATAGGTTTTTTTTCAGCTTTTCTACAATCCATCGCCTAAATCATGCCTTGAAGACGTTGTCTGGAATTTTTATAACTCGAAACATGTAGTCTAGAAAAACTGAACAAACGTGTGTGTGAAACGATAAATGTTGCAGTCTTTATTTAAAAACGAAAATGGATCATTCTATAAAATACGCGTTGTCATCTGCAATAAACACCTGATGCCACACAACTACCCCCCCAGTGGCACAGCGGTATTTCTGCGGACTTACAACGCTAGAATCCGGGTTTCGATACCCGTG
>NW_013666633.1:166535-176022 GCF_000517525.1 Limulus polyphemus | reverse complement strand
TAAATAACTTTCCCGAAAGGGGGCCGAAGGCCGCCTGGAGGAGTCACCTGTTTTAACCACTATACAGTAAGTAGCGTGTTGTCTGTCAATCAGTCAGTAGACACTAAAATAACGTCACGTAAGGGACGCTTAACGTTGCAATTTGTACGGTCGTGACATCAGTAAAATGTGCACATGCCATGAATCACGAGAATAATTATGCATTTTGTAGGCTATAACATAGCATGACATATGAAATTCAAAAGCAAGAAATAAATATATTTGTTACTCTTAATTTTGGTTTTATTTACTCTTGAAACTGAACACTTTCGAGGGCTCTGCGCAATTATATCTAAATAGATAATTCAACGTAGATAATTATTTGTTCACTGACGCAACAAGGATACGTGTAAACTGGGACTTGATCATTGAAGGCTTGAAGGAAGAGTGGTCCTGGTGGTTTCCATCCAAAAACACAATGTTGACTATATCATTGCCGATATGTCTCTTTCGTTCAACCTGCCAGAGTGAAAAACAAATAAATATGTTTTAGAAATTGGAGAACATTTATAAAATTAAGGGTGGTTTAAATTTCGCGCAAAGCTACACGAGGGCTATCTGCGCTTACCGTCCCTAATTTAGCAGTGTAAGACTAGAGGGAAGGCAGCTAGTCATCACCCCCCACCGCCAACTCTTGGGCTACTCTTTTACCAATGAAATAGTGGGACTGACCGTCACATTATAACGTCCCCACGACTGAAAGGGCGAGCATGTTTGGTGGGACGGGAATTCGAGAGTCAAGCCCCCTAACCACCTGGCCATGCCGGGCCTAATTAAGGGCGGATTAAACCAAACTGTTGGACTTACTAAACGCAAGAATGTTTCAACGTAAAACAGCGATTTCTTGTTAGGTCTAACAAAAGCAACTAAAATATTCGAGTGTGACTTAACGTGTTATTTCCGGTATTATTTTGTGAGTCACAGTTTTATCTGTTTCAAGAACGATTTTTTAATTAACAAGATTTTTTTGTAAATCATTCGTTTAACCAAATCAAATAATAATCAGTTATATATATATATAACGAATACGTTTATTCGTTGCTTTAATAAGAAAATTTCACGTAGAATCCAATTTAAGGAAAGAAAAATAGGCCAAGAGAAGCTTAACAGTTAACGTGCTCGCACTATAAGAGCGACGACTAAATCCCGCTTTTCGGTCAGACGAGAGTACCGCAAGAATTGGTTGTGAGTACTGTTGACTAGATACCATAAATAGCCCTTTGTGTAGCTTGAAGAAAAAATTTGAATATTCAGTAATCGAATTTCGTAACTTTTTTGAAGACTCTTATAATACTTATCGAGTAATTACGCTGCGTAGCGAACTTTCAGCCACTCGTGACGTAGTCAGTCAATGTCGTATGCGGCGATCCTGGGTTCGAACCTTAACGTAGGGTGTAGTCATCCGCGTTACGTAGCGCGTGCATGTGTATTACGTGCTGTAATAAGGACGAAGGGCAACCTGATTGTAATAATATCAATCCTGTGTTGGAGATGAAATAAAATGTACAAAATAACGCGATACACTCCGGGTAAGTTCTTGCAGTAACTTGATATTCAAATCTTTCAATTCAAACACTTAGAAATCCTTTAGTTTCAGAAACTATTCGAAAGAGTTTTTATCTAACAATTTAATGTGTTATGCAGCCTGTAATGCACTGTGGATCTGGGTCAATCCGTTTCACAGCTTAGTAAGCTAAATGTAACATACATTGTATGAGTTCCTGTAGAGTAATAATGGCTGGAGACGGCTTGAATGGGTAATGACGAAAAACTTTAATATAAGTTTAACATAACAGCAAATGTACAACGTTTCGACAAGGTTTTGTCATCATCAGGTATGTTAAACTTATATTAAAGTTTTTCTTCATTACCCATTCAAGCCGTCTCCAGCCATTATTAGTCTCAAAGTGGGTTCCTCGTCATCGAATTCCTGTGGAGTGTTCTCCTCAGCACATGAGCACACTGCAAGGATTTTATCCTTTAAATCAACCAAACAACAACAACAAAGATGTTGCCTAACTGATTGTCTCTTTGATAAACGATAACATGTTGTGCTTCAGTTGCTTGCTGGTGTTTTTAATTAATTAACCGAAGTGGAAGCAACATGGCTGGTAAGTTTCACACTTAATGTTTCCTAGTTTTTACTTGCTCTGTAGTATGTTGTGTTTTGGTTGCTTGTTGGTGTTTCTAATTAATTAGAGCCGAGCGTGACCTAATGGCTAGCGTACCGAATGATGGATCTTTAAGGTCGTGTGTGCGATATAAGAGTGACGGTGAAATCCCACTACTTGGTCAGTGGAGATTAGATGGGAAATGTTGACTAGCTGCCTTTCCTCTAGTCTATAAGTTCAAAATTAAGGGCAGCTTCAAGAGTTTTTAGTGAGTATTCAAAACAAATACATTCCGATGGCAATACTTTATGGACAGTCCGCGTATAAAAGTGAAGGACCTACAACTTGAAACTTTATATCGTTGAGTCTCACAATGGGTTAACGGTAAGTTTTTACGGACGTATAATGCTAAGATCCAGAGTTCGATACTCCGCAATGGACAGAGCCTATTGGGTAGCTTCGCGCTAGAAACAATAAAAATATTCCGTTAAAACATTTTTTATTAAGGATTTATCTTTGTTGTTTTATAGTTGAAGCACAAAGCTGCACAATCGGCTATCTGTGCTCTGCCCACCACGGGTATTGAAACCCGGTTTTTAGCGTTGTAAGTCCGCAGATATGTCAAAGTTTTATCAGTGGCACAGCGGTATGTCTGCGGACTTACAACGCTAGAATCCGAGTTTCGATACCCGTGGTGGGCAGAGCACAGATAGCCCATTGTATAGTTTTGTGCTTAATTACAAACAAACTTAGATGAGGTTTATATTGTGTAAAGAGCAACATGTCTTGAATAAATCCAATATGATTCAATTGTGCATAAGAGACTTATATGTTTTTAAGAAGAGAGAGAGAGAAAAAAAAAACCTTCTCTACTAGAACTGACGTAAGAAACCTTAACTTTAAATTAAATAAAAAAAATCAATAACCATATATTTCGAAATAAAGATAATTGCTTTACAGAACCTTATTTTAGAAAGTTTAAAATACACTTTATGTTATTTTAAAAAAGATACACTCAAAATAGACTTAATGTCTACGAGATAAAGTACTTAATGGAACTGCTCGTCATAACCTTTGCTACGAACTGTCTAGAGTATTATCAAAATTCGTTTAAAGATTTGATTGTTGTCAAATATAACGACACGCAGTTCTGTGTGATTGATTACCCGCTACAGAATAAGATGAGAACAGCTTACTTGTTGTCGATTGTCTTTAGAATAAGGCAGTAGCGTCGAGACATGAAACATTATTTCATGCCCTTCGTATATAGTATAAATGGAGTATTTCCCAGTCATATCTCCTGTAAAAACATAACGATTCGCTTGTTGAAAACGAATTTTTAATACAATTATCAAGGTTTTTTTACGTACTCACACAACGTCCATAAAACCTGATATTCACTACACCATTGTACAGTAAACTCAAACAAAGTTAACAAACACATATTTGTTTGAACAGTGTGTGTGTTCTTCACCCGATAAGACAAGTTGCTTTATGATAAACTTTTAACTGACATACTATTTAACATTGACAGTTGGCCAGTTCCTGGATTATTATATAACCAATCACACCGTTTGTTTGATAGAATTCAAGGTTCAAATACAGTCGTTTTACGAATAAAATTAATTACATTATTATACATATAACTGTTTGTTTGAAGTTATGCACAAAGCTACACAATGGGCTATCTATGCTCTGCCCACCACGGGTATCGAAACCCGGTTTCTAGCGTTGTAAGTCCGCAGACATACCGCTGTGATACTGGGGGGCTACATATAACTAATATAACATTTTTATAGGACTTTAGATGCAAAGGAAAGAACATTTAGTCTTACTGAAATGTAAGAATAGCATGTTCTTAAAGATAATTTTGCGGTTTGAATAGTATGTGCTTCACTAGATATCTTCCACCTTTGTTTCAAAACTAAACAGGATTGATGTTAATTCAGAAATTCGCAATGTTCTATCATCTTATATATATTTAACTTTATATGCCTGGGGTCTTCTAGTTACTCAGTGGTAAAATTGAAGGTTTACGACGCTAAAGTTCAGAGTTCTATCCATGCGTTTGTCACAGACGGAAAGCCCATTTTACAACCTTGTGCCGAACAACAAAAACCTTGGTTGACAGAAAGCTTTAGAAACACGCACATTTTTTTTTTACAACGAATAAAAAGTGTATGAAACTGAAAATCGGACGGAATGAAAAAAAAAAAGAGATTTAGGTTTATAACAAGTATTTTTCTAGTTTTAAGTTTTTTTTTTAATTCATTTCAAAAAGTGGGAAACTATGTACATATAAAACGAAGAACTAGAAATACAACTTTTAGGTAGCACCAATCAAAACAAGAAAAAAAAAAGAAAGTGTCTTTCGCATGTTTGTTTAAAAATTCTTCGTGTTGAAAAGATCGAATTCTCGCAATATTTGTAAGCCAAGCAAGATAAGGAACAAACCTTTGACGTCTAGGCCTCCTCTATACTTGTTCCATCCTTTCAATCTTATCCGCTCTCCAAGCAACGAAAGAAATTCGTCGAACTCTCTAGTTCCAGATTCTGT
The DNA here is from genome assembly GCF_000517525.1 of Limulus polyphemus. Classification (NCBI taxonomy): domain Eukaryota; kingdom Metazoa; phylum Arthropoda; class Merostomata; order Xiphosura; family Limulidae; genus Limulus; species Limulus polyphemus. Next base: position 171,315 of record NW_013666633.1, on the reverse strand, counting down.
AGCGAAATAAAACCACCACATACACTTTAGTTATTGATGAGTTGTCAGTATATGAAAAACGGGGCCAAATCACTTCATAAAGTTTCAATAAGTGAGGCAAGTTATTCAGAATAAAATATCAATAGTCAAAAGGTAAACCGCCACAGATGCAATACAGAAAATAAGTTCGTAGTGTAAAAAAATTGATATTATCTAAAGAGAAGAGGATAAGACTTCGTAACATCTTTTATTATTTAAGGCTGAACGAACATCAGCAATGATGTAATTATTATTTCAGGCTGAACGAACATCAGCAATGATGTAATTATTATTTAAAGCTGAACGAACATCAGCAATGATGTAATTATTATTTAAGGCTGAACGAACATCAGCAATGATGTAATTATTATTTAAGACTGAACGAACATCGGCAATGATGTAATTATTATTTAAGGCTGAACGAACATCAGCAATGATGTAATTATTATTTCAGGTTGAACGAACTTCGGGCCTGAAATAATAATTACATCATTGCTGATGTTCGTTCAGCCTGAAATAATAATTACATCATTGCTGATGTTCGTTCAGCCTGAAATAATAATTACATCATTGCTGATGTTCGTTCAGCCTGAAATAATAATTACATCATTGCTGATGTTCGTTCAGCCTTAAATAATAATTACATCATTGCTGATGTTCGTTCAGTCTTAAATAATAATTACATCATTGCCGATGTTCGTTCAGTCTTAAATAATAATTACATCATTGCTGATGTTCGTTCAGTCTTAAATAATAATTACATCATTGCCGATGTTCGTTCAGTCTTAAATAATAATTACATCATTGCTGATGTTCGTTCAGCCTGAAATAATAATTACATCATTGCTGATGTTCGTTCAGCCTTAAATAATAATTACATCATTGTGAACGAATACCAGCAATGATGTAATTATGCGATGCCATAATTTTTTTTATATTTTAAATACGAAGGTGTAATAGAATTTTAGCAAAGTAGTACAAAGATAGTTTTACCAATAAAAAGTTCAAAATCGTATAAAATTAGACAACAGGTACATAATGAAAAAACAAACAAACTAATTTCCAATATTTTAGAATACTATCTATATAACAACAACCAAAGGATGAAAAAATGAAGCCACTATTTTTGAAAACAAATGAGCCTCAACACTCACACCGTCCCTCCAAACATGCTCGCCCTTTCAGCCGTGGGGGCGTTATAATGTGATGGTCAATCACACTATTCGTTGGTAAAAGAGTAGTCCAAGAGTTGGCGGTGGGTGGTGATGACTAGCTGCCTTCCCTCTAGTCTTACACTGCAAAATTAGGGACGGCTAGCGCAGATAGCCCTCGTGTAGCTTTGCGCGAAATTCAAAACAAAACAAACAAAAAACAAAACACTCACACGATTCGTAACGAATAGGGTGTGGAAAGTTTACCATTCATCACGTTTCAGCATCAGTACGATGAATCACCATGAACTTTTAATGACGTAAGTTCGTTTGTTTATGGAAGTTCGCGTAAACTACTCGACTAGAGTAAAGCTAATAGAATAGAGAAAATGCAGCTGGTCAACACCGCCAACTCTTGGGCTACCTTTATGGAACATTGGAACTGACCATTACATTATAACGTCCCCGCGGTTGAAAGGGCGAGCATGTTCGGTGATGAAATTTGAACTCAAGGTCCGCCAGGTCAATGACGCTAGTAAAGTGGTTTTTATTCTAAAATTATACTAATATAATCTGTCGTATTTATCTTACTAAGTCTTTCTTTATGCTGGCTCTCCAATGAGTCTATGTTTTTATACTTATATGCCTAGCAATTCTAAAACAAAATTTCTATTAACAGCACTAATTTTTTTTTGTAGTAAGAGGAGAAGAAAAGTAAAGAAAACTTACCATTGCTAAACATCTCGTCGTCGACAGTTTGCCCTACTTTAGCAAACAGAACCCCAAACTTGAAGTTAACCGAGCCCTGAAATCCCAATATCACTTGAGTAATAAATATTCTTCTTGATACAACGATTTGTTCACAAAAATATGAAATTATCAGCTTTTAACTGGCAGGAACTGTGAAATTCCATTTGATAAAATCAGAAGAGTTAGAGAGAATCGGATTGAGGCGTTTAATACTTTTAATGATCTGATTGAGGCGTTTAATACTTTTAATGACCTGATTGAGGCGTTTAATACTTTTAATGATCTGATTGAGGCGTTTAATACTTTTAATGATCTGATTGAGGCGTTTAAAATTTCTGATGATCTGATCTATGTGTTTAAGATTTTTAAAGGAATTAATAATGCTGACGCATCACCTTTTTTTAAATATATATATATACTTAATGACAAGAATGGTTGGACTAGAGGACACTAATATAAATTTTGGCAGTTGGGAGCCATCTTCAGTTAAGAAAGCTATATTTTTTAAACAGAATGGTTGGCCTTTGGATTACATTGCCTTCTTATGTGGTGGATGCAGTTAATTTAAGGGAAGGCGTGATAAATATTTGAATGATAAAGGCTGGCTTTGAGCGTTTTATTTTTATTTCAGAGTTTAGTATAGTGTGTAGGACAGACTAACAGATAGATCTCTCGTTGTCCTGAGATTATATGTATATATATATAATACTAACACGACAAAATAGAACTAACTGCAACCATTACTGATGTCGCGGACACAAAAATACTATCTTCACTCCTTACAGAATCTAATATTTACAGAATTCATGACTTGTGCAAGTTAGAACAAACGAAATGGCTCACTCTCAGCTGCATGTTAATCCAACTACATCAAATATGTAAATACGGATTGCATTCTAGTATCGACGGCGCCCTCTATTTAACAGTTTTAAACTTCTATTTAATTCTATTTAAAGTATGCTGCATTTATTAATGACTCTTCGAAAATGTTTGTTATTTCTATAGAAAAAAAATATATAGTTAAAAGTTTGAAAGGCTTGACGATAAAGAAAGTTTTGGAAGTTTTAATTAGCCCTAATTAATTTTCAAAAACTAAGAGTGGAAGTTTTACTGATGTGAAGTGGTGAGGAAATAATATGCATTGACTCGTCATCCGTTCAAATTTTATAGCCTGCCTCCAGAAGAAGTGTTTTCTTATCAGAATGGCGCATCCGTTTCTGATTTAAAATGCAAGAATATTTGTCTATTGTTCGTTATTTAGCTACTCAATACAAAACCTTATCTAACCTCATGCACGCGTAATTTGTACAATTTCACTGTGTAAAGGACCACGAAATAGTCTTCGATGTACGATAACATACTGAGTCACATCATAAAAGGCTCGTATGTATAGCAATATACTGTGTTATATCGTAAGCGGCTTTGACGTACGATAATATGTTGTGTTATATCGTAAGCGGCTTTGACGTACGATAATATATTGTGTTATATCATAAACGGCTTTAACGTACGGTAACACAGCGTGTTATACCATAAACGGCTTTGAGGTACGGTAATATATTGTGTTGTATCATAAACGTCTTTGACGTACGGTAACATAATTTGATATCATAAACGCCTTTGACGTAAGGTCACACAATATGGTACCTATATCATTAAAGGCTTTGACGTTCGGTAACACATTGCTTGTTATATCATAAAAAGACCGATTGATGTACGGTAACATACCGTGTGTTATATCATAAAATATTTCGGTGTACAACAAATTTTTGTGGTATTTTATACAAAGCTTTGATGTGTAATAACTACCTATGTTACATTACACAAAGTTTTAATGTGTAATAACTACTTATGTTACATTACTCAAAGTTTTAATGTGTAATAACTTCCTATGTTACATCACACAAAGTTTTGATGTTTAATAATTTCCTATGTTACATCACACAACGTTTTGATGTGTAATAACTTCCTACGTTACACCACCTAGAGTTTTGATGTATGATAACTTTTGGTGTTACATCATATAAAGTTTTGACGTATCGTAGCTTCCCGTGTTTTATCACAGTAGTTTTTGATGTATGATAACTACCTGTGTTATATATTATAAAAAGTTATCAAAGTTTCAACACACTGCAATAGACCCAACAAAATGGTTTATTTTGTTTTGTAAAATAAGACATTAAAATTATCGGATGTAACCTTTAGTAAAACTGTAGATCTTGTTTGAACTTGATTTACGATTACTCGGAGGTTCTTTAAACTACATGAACACGTTTTTAGATATAAACACAATATGTTGTGCTTTAAACAATGGAGACATTTTCGTCGGTGAACACGAACGTATAAAGATCCTTTCGTCAGATCCTCGGTGAAAACAAAAATACTACTTACGAAACTATAACTATTGGGAATGTTTATTCCATTGTTGCTTTGTCTTTTTGTACCCACTCTTTGCAAGGTGGTTATTTCGCTAGCCTTGCGGGGACGGCGAACGAGTATGTCATTCTTCATGCACACGGGTGATCAGAAAAAAAGGTACACGTGGCGAACATGTAATTATACGTTACTTTCGTTTGGATTCACGTAGTAAAAATTAAAATATACATCATTTAACTCTCACGTAGTAAAAATTAAAATATACATCATTTAACTCTCACGTAGTAAAAATTAAAATATACATCATTTAACTCTCACGTAGTAAAGATTAAAATATACATCATTTAACTCTCACGTAGTAAAGATTAAAATATACATCATTTAACTCTCACGTAGTAAAATTAAAATATACATCACTTAACTCTCACGTAGTAAAATTAAAATATACATCATTTAACTCTCACGTAGTAAAATTAAAATATACA
>NW_013666633.1:164708-166177 GCF_000517525.1 Limulus polyphemus | reverse complement strand
AAATTAAAATATACATCATTTAACTCTCACGTAGTAAAAATTAAAATATACATCATTTAACTCTCACGTAGTAAAAATTAAAATATACATCATTTAACTCTCACGTAGTAAAATTAAATATATACTATTTAATTCTCACGTAGTAAAATTAAATATACATCATTTAACTCTCACGTAGTAAAAATTAAATATATACTATTTAATTCTCACGTAGTAAAAATTAAATATATACCATTTAACTCTCACGTAGTAAAAATTAAAATATATACCATTGAACTCTCACGTAGTAAAAATTGAAGTATATACTATTTAATTCTCACGTAGTAAAAATTGAAATATATACTATTTAACTCTCACGTAGTAAAAATTGAAATATATACCATTGAACTCTCACGTAGTAAAAATTGAAGTATATACTATTTAACTCTCACGTAGTAAAAATTGAAATATATACCATTGAACTCTCACGTAGTAAAAATTAAAATATACATCATACCATTGAACTCTCACGTAGTAAAAATTAAAATATATACTATTTAATTCTCACGTAGTAAAAATTAAAATATATACTATTTAACTCTCACGTAGTAAAAATCCAAAAATATACCATTTAACTCTCACGTAGTAAAAATTGAATTATTTAACTTTGGAGGTTTCACATAATTTATTGAAACTGGCCTAGTCAATTCCTCATAACAACTACAGTGACATGAAGAGACCAGATAGACCGTCTACTCTGCTTTATATATGAGGATATAGAATTTCTCATAACAACTACAGTGACATGAAGAGACCAGATAGACCGTCTACTCTGGTTTATATATTAGGATATAGAATTTCTCATAAAAAAAAAACAAATTAAATTATGAAACAAAAACAAAAATATTCTTCAATTTCAAAAGATTAAGAAAAAAAGCGAAGGAAAGAAAGGCTGGAAATTGTATTACCTCTTGTTCTTCAAGAAGAAGCAGATCCTGGAAAAAAATAGGTAAAATATAATTAGATAGAGAACTGATCACACACACACACACACATTTGTGTACGTTTTTGATGAAGAAATTATATATATATATATTATATTTTACTTTCGAAATACACAACAGAAATATTGGAGGTACCCAATCAATAAGGGCAGGTCCATGATACTTAACGCACACATACAAATTACGCCATTTTTTTATCTAGCTCTCTTCTTTTCATTGTTTGTCTTTTGTAAAAACAAATATTAGGAAGTGGTAACACAGCATAATGACAATATGTTGAAATTGAAATTCTTTCAATCCACCTATAGAACAATTTGTTCATAATCACGATTTATCCGTCACTGCATGCATTTTATATGGTATTACCTGTAGAGGGCCCGGCATGGCCAGGTGGTTAAGGTACTCGACTCGCAATCTGAGGGTCGCGGGTTCGAATCCCCGTCACACCTAATATGCTCGCCCTTTCAGCCGTGGGGGCATTATAAT
>NW_013666633.1:158321-164057 GCF_000517525.1 Limulus polyphemus | reverse complement strand
CAGATAGCCATCGTGTAGCTTTGCGCGAAATTCAAAACAAACAAACAAAACAAAATACCTGTAGACTTATAATGATGTGTTCAAATGTTGAGAGGTAAGAGCGAAGAATGATGCTTGCTTTTTTTTTTCTCCGTAAAAACTGTTTATTTACAGTGGAAATGTTTTTTTTTAATTTCGCGCAAAACTACACGAGGATTATCTGCGCTAGCCGTCCCTAATTTGGCAGTGTAATACTAGAGGGAAGGCAGCTAGTCATCACCAACGACCGCCAACTCTTGGGCTACTCTTTTACCAACGAATATAGGGATTAACCGTCACATTATAACGCCCCTACGGCTGAAAGGGCCAGCATGTTTGGTGGGACGGGGATTCGAACCCGCCACCCGCAGATTGCGAGTCGAGCTCCCTAACCACCTGGCCGAAATGTTTGTTTGTTTGTAATTAAGCACAAAGCTGTACAATGGGCTATCTGTGCTCTTCCCACCACAGTTTTCGAAACCTGGTTTCTAGCGCAGACATGCAGCTTTGCCACTGGGGGAGGAGCAGCTGAAATGAAATACTATCAAAGCTTCGTTCGAATCCGCCCAACCTTGTTATAAACGTTGCTAAGACGGCGTTTTCCATATTAGTATTTGATAATCTCATTGCACAGCATTTTAAGAACGAATGAACCCTATCTAGACGGGTCAAAGGCCATGTCATCGCGTTTGTAGACTCGCATTCAAAATTTTATTCAACTACTATTTTATGAATGTATGTCAATAAGTTTGGTATCAAATTGTAAATTATAATTCAAATTTTAGTACTATACATTAGTTAATTTATGAATTTAAAAGTAAATTAAAAAACCCCCCTCTAAATATTGATTTTTGTGTGTCACGTGGTATGTTGAATGCAGCATTGGTTCAAATTAGATGTTTGTGATGGCTAAATACAAAGTTTATAGTTTCTTACGAATTAGTTACTCAAATTACCGATATTGGCAAACTAGAATATAAGACAAGAACCTCCTATCTTTTCTATTTTCTGAGATATTAATATATTTATTAAATCAACCAAGGTGGCCCCGCCCACCTCTTCCATTTTTGAAAATACTTGCTTACGTACACCTATTTCGCCTAATGATGTGTGTATAACTAATCGAAAGCTCAGAATGTCCCCCCTAGTGGTTTTCTTAGCACTTACGAAGTATTTGCGCGGGAAACTTTCTTTTCATGCTAGCTTCCAAGAGGTAAGGTAAGACAGTTGTGAGCTCGAAAAAGCATATTATTTAGACCCAAATACAGCTTAGTTACTAAACCTGATAAATTATAGTGGAATTGTGTGGTATTAATATTGTAATTTCTATCTTGTTTTACATCCTCCACGTGCGAAATTTGATAAGACTTAGCAACTTATGGCAAGCAAAAAACAAATACAAAGTTCATAACTAGAAGAGATAATTGTTTCTATACTTCTTTATTTACTGTTCTATGTTTTAAGAAAAATAACTGAAATTTAAGAACTTATATATAAATATTAATATTGTATATATATATGTAATGTATTATAACTGAAATGTGACTGTATTTTATAAAATACTGGTCCAATAGAACACAGCCAAGAGAGGTAACTTTTTAAAAGGCCTGTTTTATATTCTTGGATACGGTAACATGAGTGCAACTTTTGTAATGTTAGTCAGGCATAGCTGAAAGGTCAATAAACTAAATATAATAAATATATATATAGATGCATAATGTTACGAGATTTGAGCTATTTAGACTAAACATTTATATTTTCATGTTATAATTTGTAGTCATTCTAGAACGAAAAAAGCATAACTTATATCTATTTCCAAATTCTTTATGGTGGTTACGAGGTCGGTCAAATCGATCAATAACCAAAAAATCGTTTGATAATTATCTGCAGGTTATAAAGATTTCGCATGTGAAATTTAAAAATTTTCTGATGCATAAAAGTATTTTCAATATTAAAATCAAAATTACTTTGCATGTTGGGTAGTAAAAAAATATGATATTTTGCGTACGAAAGCCTTGTACTAATAATCTGCAAAATTTCATGAAGATACGCTTATTGTATTAACAGTTATAGCATGAAACTATAAATGGTTACGAGGTCGGTCCCTGGGACCGAGCCCATAGTGAGAGAGTGAAAATACCACTTTTAGCTTCGCTCTTGGCTAAAAATTCGATGCTTTCCCAACCACTTATAAGACGATATTTTACTGTTTTTATCAGTTATGAGCAGTTGTTTATTGTCTTTCCCATCATTTACGAGCTCCTGTTTTGTTTTACCGTTGGCACAGCGGTAAGTTTATGGACTTACAACGCCAAAATTCAAGGTTTGATTTCCCACGGTAGACAAAGCACACGGCCCAATGTGAATTTGCTCTTAAACAAACAAAATACACGTTTTGTTGCTTATCAGTAACAAGATGATTTTTTTCGTAGTAGCGACAAGATTATACTTTACTGATTTTATTTGCAAGTGATAAATTGATATTTTGTTCCTTATTAGTTATAATCTGATATTGTATTGGAATTTCGAAGCTGTAGAATTAGAGAAACATAAAACAGAAAAATGAATCCGAGGCAAAAAATTTATTCACGGTTTTTCAGGATCACAATAAATCAACATTACGCTTGAAATCGCCCCCAAGTGGCACAGCTGTATGTCTGCGGACTTCCAACGCTAGAAACCGGGTTTCGATACCCGTGGTGGGCAGAGCACAGGTATCCCATTGTACTTAACTTCAAACAAACTCTTAGAATCCATTTTTGGGCGCAGTGGAAATTTATAACCACTTCCCATTCTAGACACATCTTTTATAAGTTTAAAATCATGGAAATTATCAACGCTGATCGTAAACAACCCATTAATTTAATCTGTTACAAGTGCTTTTTTTAGGGGGGGGAATAAAAAATAGCAAAGAGCTATTCAGATATTAATTAAAGCCATTAATTAATCTAATCTGTAACCTTCTTCAAAGCATCGGTCTTCATAGATACAAACACAAACCTTCTGTAATTCTGGAATGAAGATTTCTCGCGGTCCTTTTTCCAATTTGTCCAGGTTCTGAAAGTTGCTGTTGAAGAAAACAACAACAGAAAGTTAATTTAGTTGGTTAATGTGCAGAAATATAATCTGGAATAAAAAGAAACTGAAAACGATGAAAAACTAAGTTGACAGACTCAGATACTGAATTAATTATATATTAATATATTAATTAGACAACTGAAAGTTTTTGATGCGTAATTTGGATATTTGCTATATTAGAATTTCAACGTATAAATGTTCAATAACTTGTGTGTTTTTTTTCTTTTTGCCGTTCACAAAAAGCTACTATCTGCACAAGAAGTCCATAATTTAGCAGTAATAGACTAGAGGGAAGGCAGACAATCGCCGGGTTCCGACTCTAATGGAATAGCGGAATTGAGCTTCGTGTTATATAGCACTCACAGCTCCAAAGTATGATATTAATTTAGGTAAAGGACACAAACTATGGAACCTACGATCCACAGCCCGGTGCAAAAAAGTTTCTTTATTTCTTCAAGCTGTTGATATAACGAGTTTCTTAGATTACCTTATTTTGTAAGTTGAACAGTAATCAAAAATTTGTCATTAAGATCTCATATCTGTGTACTTAAGAGATTAAATCCAGAATTCTCTAGAGTAAAATCCTAAATAACAGCATGTACAGAAGTAATTATCATACACTAAACTTCCATTATTCAGCTACCATAACAGAACTAAAAAAGAACTATGAAATAAACAATTAATAAAATATTTTTATTTTTTAACTTACGTAATGTTGATTGGAGCATAGTACGTATAACTACGAATAAATGAAATGGCTGTAAACTCCAGAGATTCTTTTGACTTGTTATTTGCTCAACGTTTCAGCTTTAGGCCTTCAACAGGAGCATACATTTTCTGTAATAGACTCTATCATTCGAATTAAGATCGCTACTGGCCAACTTTCTCTTTGAAGCCATTCAAGCACCGAAGTCTATAGCAAAAACGGCTAAGTATACTGCGCCAAAATCTATGCACAGCTACTAAAAAAACTCCTGTGAAGGTTGTAGGGCTATTTTAAAGTTGATTCTGGAAATTAGAGATTCTAAAAATCAAAATGCTCCCCAGTGGCACAGCGGTACGTCTGCAGACTTATGATGCTAGAAACCGGGTTTCGATATCTGTGGTGGGCGGAACACAGATAGCTCTTTGTGTAGCTTTGTGCTTAATATCAAACAACAACAACAAGACTCAAACTACGTACATGATAATTTCTCTCATTACAAAGCCCGTGGCACTTATGTAGATAATATATTAAACATTGTTATATAAAGAAAAAGTATCTTACATTGTAACTTCAGCAACTTGACAGATTTTCTGGAGTTCACAGTCGTTTTATTTCTTCGTAATTTATAAAATGATTAACAACTTAGATGAATGAATTCGCAGAGTTGTTCTATAAGTAGGTGAATAGTACAATACAATATTTAAGTGAAAAAAAAGCTTCTGTAAGACCATTTTGACAAGACAGTTTGATCCTTTTTATGGTTCAATATAATTAAATTATCTCGCGGTTAACAAGTGAATATTCGCTATTCCCAAAACACAAACAACAACAAAAGAAAGAAAGCAACGGTTTACTAAACCTTCTTCTCTTCTTCGATAAAACAATACTTATCATCACAGGTTCAGCGTTAGGGGAGGGGTGGGCCGTATATCTCCTAAATTTTACTTTGGGCTATCTAAGTTCGTTCTCCCTAGCGGTTTAAAAATCATATAATTTTTTTAAAGATCGAATTCGTTGCTACAGAAACAAGCTCAGAAGAGTGACGGTTAAATCCCGCCACTGGATGAGATAGGAGCAGCACAAGAATTGGCTGTGGATGGTGTTGACTAGATCCTTACCTTAGAGTATCTCAGTTCAAAATTAGGGACTACTTTGGTCAGCTAGTCCTCGTGTAGCGTTGCGCGAAATATTCAAACAGAGAAACAAATGTAATTAGGGACGACTTTGGTCAGCTAGCCCTCGTGTAGCGTTGCGCGAAATATTCAAGCAGAGAAACAAATGTAATTAGGGACGACTTTGGTCAGCTAGCCCTCGTGTAGCGTTGCGCGAAATATTCAAGCAGAGAAACAAATATAATTAGGGACGACTTTGGTCAGCTAGCCCTCGTGTAGCGTTGCGCGAAATATTCAAACAGAGAAAAGAATGTACAAAGTTTCGCCTGCTAATTACTTGAAATTATGAAGTTCTCTATGCCACACCGAAACAAAGTTTCAATGAAATATAAACTTAAAATATTGTTTTAGTTAATACAGGTTTGATATTTCAAAATGTTTCCCGGTGGATTAGCGGTAAGCTTACGGACTTTTAGCGTTAAAATCCGGAGTTCGTTTCCCCCGCGGTGGACACAACAGATAATCAAATATGGCTTTGCTCTAAAACAAACAAACAATATTTTAAAATATTATGTAAATAAACTTTACTTACCTTAATATGGACTTAACCGTTAGAGGTTTACCCTGTGTAGGCCTATGAGACAAGCAGATCTTTTGGGCTCCCTAAAAACAAACAAACGAAAGTTTAACTGTAACTTTAAAATACAAATTTATGTTAGGTTAATTAAAGCTAGTTCATGAAATATTTTATGAAATGCAGACTAGAGAAGCCCTGTTATGTCAAATAACACTTTCTGAGGTGTGTTTGTTTGTTTAAGTTAA
>NW_013666633.1:156300-158250 GCF_000517525.1 Limulus polyphemus | reverse complement strand
CGAAACCTGGTTTCTAGTGTTGTAAGTCCGTAGACATACCGCTCGTTCCACTGGGTGGGGGGGGGGGGCTCTGAGGCGTGTGTCTGTGTGGCTATCTGATGTATCCACCGAGGGGGAATCGAACCCCTGATTTTGGCGTTATAAATCCGAAGACTTACCATTGTCCTTTCTGAGGTACAAATACAATTTTAGAATTAATGATTTTTCTCAGAATCGATTTATTTCAGTAGCAATGTATATGATATAGCGGTCACCTTTGTGGGGCACTGAGGTTAAGCCACTATTACTGGACTCGTATAATTAACCATTGAGGTTATCCACATAAATATATCACGGGAATCCAGGCAGTCAGGAATCCCTTAGCACTAATTATTGCTAAAAGTTCTTCATTCGTTCATATACACGTGAAAGTTAAGTTTAGTTTATATATGTATATTCTTGTCAGCGGTTATTAACTGCCTACAGTGTTCAAGTCATGCTTTATTGAAAAGTAGAATCAGTTTTTTCGGCTGCGTTAGAAACAACTACACACACGCAAAATCAACTTCGTAAAGTTTTTTTTTTCATGTAATACGTTTATATTTGTAAGGATAAGTTGAGTTCCAGTTTGCTACATCATCTGAAGAAAAAAGTATGACCCTAATATTTGAGGGCTTATAACGTAAAAGATCAGAATTCGATCCCGCGGCGAACAGATAGCTCACTGTGCAGCGTTGCTCTCAACCAAACAAATCCACAAACATAACTACATTTCTTCCTCTTACGAGATTAGTTTGTTAATATTTTAGAAGGATCTCTCTACCAAAAAAGTCCACCGGTGGGACAGCGGTAAGTCTACGGATTTACAACACTAAAATCAGGGGATCGATTCCCTCCCGTATACACAGCGACTAGCCCGATGTGGCTTTGCTATAAAAGAAAACACTTTAGTAAAAAAAAAAAGTTTTTAAGTTCCACATACAAGAACAAGTAGTCATACATTAAAAATTATTATTTTTCTAAGCTTCATCTACCGTGAATGTGATTGTTCTTGTTCGTATACCCTACGTGATAGAAGAAATATAACATGGCTTGACTTAAACACTTCTTCTCACCACATAGTTTACAAGCTACTTTCAAGAATGATGGAACTTTCCCTTTATAAAAGGAAAGGCTAGTTAATTTAGAGCTTTTAGCAGTGTATTTATAACTAAAAATCAGCCAATGAAAGCTTTGTTTAAAAACAATCTCATTATAGCGTAAAGTCAAAATTTACAATAAAATCTCGTTTAATTATAAACAACAACAAAAAATTATGAGATACTCTTATGAGATAACTCACCGTCTTTCGCCACAAGATGGCTCTGTATTGCTGAAGACCTTGGGTATTAGAATCAATGAGAACTACGGACAGAAAGAAAGGAACTTTCTCGACGTCTGCTCCAGCATAATTTTGATGAACTAAAATACGAAACAATTTGAAAAAAAAAACGTGAAATTTAACCTAAGCCCAGTTTTCAGGAAATTCCATTGAAACAGATCCATAACATCTTAAGCAGACAAAAATATATCATAAAGAAACAACAACAGTACAGGTTTCTGTCTCTCTCTCTCTCCCTATAATTTAATAACATTTGTGACAACATATGTTCTAATTGCGTTAATATCATCAGTTAGCAAGGCGAGTATAGTTTCAAAATAATCAGGAGAAAAGTTAACCATTCTTGGCTCGTACTGACGTTTTGATTTTTATTATGGTTTGTGCAGAGAAATAAAATGTAATAGGTCACCGTAAATTGTTTGTTTGTACTTAAGCACAAAGCTACACGATGGGCTATCTGTGCTCTGCCCACCACGGGTATCGAAACCCGGATTCTAGCGTTATAAGTCCGCAGACATACCTCTGTGCCACTGGGGTGGGGGAGCATCACCGTAAATAATGTTAAACTTATTAGTAATTTCAAATCCATT
>NW_013666633.1:146114-156290 GCF_000517525.1 Limulus polyphemus | reverse complement strand
TGTTAAACTTATTAGTAATTTCAAATCCATTACATATTTAATAATTTGATAAAACATTTTATATTATTTAAAAGAAAATGGTGTTCAACTAGTTACTTTAAGAGATTAATGAACAATTTTCTGCTCGTGCAAGAAATAAAAGCATTTATGCAAACGTTCTTTTTTTTTGTTTTTTTTTTTATAGATAACATGTTCCTTTACACAGACGGCCCAGGGAATTAGTAAGACAATCTTTGATATTTATTAAAGTTTCTTTCAAGCAGACGAAAGCGCGGGTAAGGACTTAGGGCTTGCTCGTTGAGGTGAAATAGGTAATAAAAGTTAATTATAAACAATCAGCCGCACGAGTCCAACCTCGCACTTACTCGCGCAAGATGACGCTCAACACAGTTTCCGGAAAATAATTGCATTCCCACAGTGGAGGAAACATTCAATTAGAGTATAAGTGAACATGTAATTAGCCCTAGTATATTAAAAACGCTGTGATGAATTGATAGAACAATTTTCAAGAAAACAGTTTAAGAGGAAGAGCACGTGTACGTCAAGAAATTGGATCAACATCCTTTATCGTGCTGGTATTCGAAATCTATTTCCTCTAGCCTCAGCTTGCAGATCGAAACTCACAGAGACCTATGAGTAACTTGAGAATGTTTTATATGGATTTGTTTACAGGTAAGGGCATTGTAAAACTCTGTAATAGGTGGCAACTTCTAAAATGCCCTATTTTAGATGTTAACATATAAAACACTGTGTTATACAGCATCGTATAAATTATCCTCTGTTGAGTAATACTTTATAAAGAACACTGTGATAGCTACCATCTTATAAAATAGCCTACACTAGGTAACAGTTAATAATGAACGACTTAACTGAAAGCTTGTCAACATCTTACAAAGTATCATATATTATAAAACACCTTATAAAGTATCCTATGCTATAAAACACCTTATAAAATATTCTATGTTAGTTAACAACTTATATTGTACTGAAAGCTAGGCTACATCTTACAAAGTATCCTATACTATAAAACACCTTATAAAGTACTCTATACTGGGTAACAACTTAACTGAAAGCTAGGCAACATCTTACAAAGTATCTTATATTATAAAACACCTTATAAAATATTCTATGTTAGTTAACAACTTATATTGTACTGAAAGCTAGGCAACATCTTACAAAGTATCCTATACTATGGCACACCTTATAAAGTACTCTATACTGGGTAAGAACTTATATTGTACTGAAAGCTAGGCTAAATCATACAAAGTATCCTATACTATGACACACCTTATAAAGTACTCTATACTGGATAACAACTTATATTGCACTGAAAGCTAGGCTACATCTTACAAAGTATCCTATACTATAAAACACCTTATAAAGTACTCTGTACTGGGTAACAACTTAACTAAAAGCTAGGCTACATCTTACAAAGTATCCTATGCTATAAAACACCTTAGTACTCTACGCTAGGTGACAACTTGCACACTATTTTGTCCACGGTAATAATAGAAAATCAGCACCATTATTTCTCAGATCATTGCATATCTTAGCACATTTTTTCTTATTGTGTAAGAAAAAGTATTTCTTGTTCTCTAATCATACTCTCGTTGTTATGACCCAGGTGGCACAGCAGTATGTCTGCGGACTTACAATGCTAGAAATCGGGTTTCGATACCCGTGATGAGCAGAGCACAGATAGCCCATTGTACAGCTTTGTGCTCAACAACAAACCAACTCTTTGTTATAAGGAATATTTCAAGAATAAGTTTGGTGCTAATTGACTTTTAGTGAACTTAAAAATATTTGAAGATATTGCAGAAATGATTTTAATCGTCTTTGTTTAGAAGATGGAAGGCTTTAAGGTTCATATGAGAATATGAAACAAGAAATACAAACAATTTAAATGAAAGTAGAAAAAGGTTTGAGAAAAGATATACCGAACTTCGACTGTTAAATATTTCATTTAATACTTATTGCAATTTTTTCTTTGGTTACTAAACAACAGACGTTTGCGTCAAAAGCATGTTCGTACGAGATGTAACCCTGTGTACACGGGTGGGATCAACGTGTGCATGTCATAACCTTTTAAAATATGCCATTCATTATGCTATTATGTACTTGATGTCAAAGTTATCAACTATTCATTTTACCCTAAATTGCTGAATTAGCAATAGTTCGTGGTAGAGTAGAATTAATACGATATAATATACTGAGAAAATCTGTATTTTTGTATTTCGGATTTCTAGAGGTTTTGCAAATGCAGTGTGCAAACTATCCGATAGACAAAAGTATTTTTATTCTTTTCGCAAACTTCACCTTGCACTCGATTTGTCAGACTGAGGTCATCAGTTCACAGACATATCTGGAGAACAAATACGTTTGTAACCCATCTGAAATTGTGTACAACAGACTTGTACATTTTATTAAGCGCTTGCCACACTTCCTGTAGATTCACATAATAAATTTGGAATTATAATCAACATTTTTTCTCCAATACGGGGTCGGTCTAATAGACCGAGTCTATTCACTTTCTAGCAGAAAGACCTTCTCCAACAACATTTTCTTCATCAGGACTAATGCTCCATGAAATTCTGATGATTGATGGCTTAAAAAGCTTTTTATGGGGAAATTAAATTAGTAAGTGACATGAAAGAAGATTAGGAAGAAAAACTGAAGAACAAACAGGTAAAAACAAAATGTTCTTAAGTTTTTTATAGAAGATTTACGCAAGTAGATGTAACACTTTAATAACAAAGCATCTCAATCAAGCCTATGTGCTCAGCTGTGCCTGTAACGATTTACCAGTCAATCGACCGTGTCAGTTGAAGGGGCGCTAATTTAATTCGGTCCACTAAGGACAATCCATCTTGTATTCAAACCTTTACTATTTAAATACGAAAGTGATTTTTTAGGTTATTTTTCTTAAAGTATAAAACCCGATGCTTCGAGCAACGGTTTCCCAAGTATTTTTTTATTATTATAACTCTTGAGATATAAAAATAAATTATCAATAAAGTTGGGGTTCATACATGTTGAAAATGTCATGCTTTTTAAATTCACACTACTCACGGAAACTTAATATGATTAAACTTAATTAAATATGATCAGTAAGCCTGAAACTAATGTGTTTGGGTTGGTTGTTGTTAAGCGTAAAGGTAAACATTGGGCTATCTGTGCTGTGCTCACCGCAGGTATAGAAACTTGATTTTTAATGTTATATGCCCTCAGAATTATTACCGCTCAGCCACCGGAGGAAAGAGGGACGAATCGTACAAAATGCTACGAAATCGCCTACTGAATCTTATAATTCAGTGAGGATAAAACTCAGGATAATTTTAAATAAGAGATAAACAAAGACATCTCAAACTTGGGGAGGGTTATTAAAATATCAGTACAAGCTTAAATACCCGTATAACTTATTAAGATTATAGCAGAGCATGAAATAACTGAGCCCAAAGAAAGCAGTATCTCCGCGTGCATTTCATGACTTCACAGGTTGTGACAAGACTTCTGCATTTACAAGAGAGGAAATAAAGCTGCATGGAAAGCGTTTGAAGATATTACACCAGCTTCTGAAGCTATGGAAAGCGTTTGAAGATATTACACCAGCTTCTGAAGCTATGGAAAGCGTTTGAAGATATTACACCAGCTTCTGAAGCTATGGAAAGCGTTTGAAGATATTATACCAGCTTCTGAAGCTATGGAAAACGTTTGAATATATTACACCAGCTTCTGAAGCTATGTAAAGCGTTTGAATATATTACACCAGCTTCTGAAGCTATGGAAAGCGTTTGAATATATTACACCAGCTTCTGAAGCTATGTATAGCGTTTGAATATATTACACCAGCTTCTGAAGCTATGGAAAGCGTTTGACGATATTACACCAGCTTCTGAAGCTATGGAAAGCGTTTGAAGATATTACACCAGCTTCTGAAGCTATGGCAATCGTTTGAAGATATGAAATCAGTTTCTGAAGCTATGAATAATGTCTCTAGGAAAAAGACCATAAAGGAGGTAATGTCTTTGCTGAAAAAGTATGTGATACTGATGCATGACAGAGAAAGCGCAAATGTAAACGAGTCTCGCAAGGAACTCTTTTCAAAGAGAGGCACACCAATTGATGCAATTCCTTCAAGTGTAGCAGTTCTACTTTAACACACTAGAAGAGCCGCATACCAGGTTGGACATTGTTTGGGACAAACATTTGGTGTCTGGACATTGTTGGGGACAAACAATGATGTCTGGACATTGTTGGAGACAAACAATGATGTCTGGACATTGTTGTAGACAAACAATGATGTCTGGACATTGTTGGGGACAAACATTTGATGTCTGGACATTGTTGGGGACAAACAATGATGTCTGGACATTGTTGGGGACAAACATTTGGTGTCTGGATATTATTAGAGACAAACATTGGTGCCTTTTTTAAAGAGAGAGGGGATAAATTAGAGGAGTTATATAGAGCCTTTTTGGACTATACTTCCACAAGCATCCGAGCTTTTGAAGGGTGAATGCAAAGCGTATAAGGGGTGTAAGGGGGACTGCAGACATGTGAGAGTAGAAGTGTTGTGTACAGAAGAGATTATGAATGCGAATAGGCATTGGAAAAACAAATGATAAAGACAATCTCTGTTCCTGAGGCCCCCCAGTGGCACAGCAGTATGTCTGCGGACATACAACGCTAGAAACCGGATTTCGATACCCATGGTGGGCAGAGCACAAATAGCCCATTGTGTAACTTTGTGCTTAATTCCAAATAAACAAACAAATTGTTCTTGATTAAAAAATACTGTTCATCAATCAGTCACAATGACCAGCCAGTACATGAATTTTGTTAAAAAAAGGGGTTAAAAGCCACGTGAAATAATTAGAATAGGGTCGCATGTGAGATTTTGAGATGTCCAAAGAATGTGAAAGTATCAAAAGATACACTGTAGCTTTTATATTTACTCTCTCGGCAATGCCCCCCCCCCAGTGGCACAGCGGTATGTCTGCGGACTTACAAAGCTAGAAACCGGGTTTCGATACCCGTGGTAGGCAGAGCACAGATGGCTCATTGTATAGCTTTGTGCTTAGTTACAAACAAACAAACATTCCTAGTTTCAAATGACTAGTTATACATTATAATCGTAAGCGTGTTTGTCCATACAACTAAATAAATAGCTCATGCAACTGAAAATGTCTATTACACAATACAAATACAAATTGTATTAATATAAGACACGAATTTTGTATTATGTCGTTTTTGGCTGAAAACATAAAACTTCTTCTTAACATCCATCCCTATTGTTGAAATCCCTGAAAAACATACGATGGAGAACACTTAATTGAAAAATAAGAGTTTAATGGAATCGTTAGTCTTTGAAAACGTACCTCCAACTGAAGTTCATTAATACAAGTTTGTAGCCAATTAAGTGACCTGATAATAATAAATAATGTAGACTACATGGTATTAGATTTTGGGGTCATATCTTCCCGATAAATACAGTGCAGATAACCCTGGGGTCATATCTTCCCGATAAATACAGTGCAG
Source organism: Limulus polyphemus (assembly GCF_000517525.1). Taxonomy (NCBI): domain Eukaryota; kingdom Metazoa; phylum Arthropoda; class Merostomata; order Xiphosura; family Limulidae; genus Limulus; species Limulus polyphemus. Next base: position 150,749 of record NW_013666633.1, on the reverse strand, counting down.
ATAACCCTGGGGTCATATCTTCCCGATAAATACAGTGCAGATAACCCTGGGGTCATATCTTCTCGATAAATACAGTGCAGGGGGAAGATATGACCCCAGGGTTAGATAAATACAGTGCAGATAACCCTGGGGTCACATCTTCCCGATAAATAAAGTGCAGATAACCCTGGGGTCATATCTTCCCGACAAATACAGTGCAGATAACCCTGGGGTCATATCTTCCCGATAAATACAGTGCAGATAACCCTTGTACAGCTTTACGAAGAAAAACACTTTCCAATAACATAATTCATTCAGTTCAAAAATGGATTTTCTTCGTGTATCCAAATGCGGTATATTTTATGTAAGAAATGATATTTTCTATTAACATCCAACACATTCTGTGTATGTCTGTTTGACAAGAAACAAATTTTGAAGATTCAAACATTTTTAATTTATTAATTTCCAAAAACAATAAAATCACACAATTTCTAATGTAACGACTAAATTATTTTTACCTTATAACAATAACTCAAATTTTTCAAATGAAAATTTATTTTCTAATATCTTAGTAAAATAGCTGTATTTAACCAAACTGATTTGTTCTGGTTACACATTCCAGAAACTGATGTGGGTTTTTTTTTCTGCATTTTTTGTTAGTTATTTTGTGTCTCTTGCAATGATTTGGTTGATTTTTTTTATAGATGTTATGATTTATAACCTTGATTTAATATAAAAATAAATTATTAATTGTTGGGTCACAAAAAAAACAACTGATAATTTTAGTAGATATGGCCAAGATATAAAAAAAATTAATTAACAAAGGGTGATTTCTGCATTTTGTTTATTTTCACTGCAGTATTATTTTGATTTACTATTATTTTTATAATTTTTCTAAATTATGGTCATTCACGTTTCTTTAAAAACGGGATCTAACACCAAATTTACATTGCACATGAGTTAACTTAATTATTTCTTAGATAGTTCATATCAATTCTGTATTCACTTGTTCGTTTATTTGCTTTCACCGAACATGCTCGTCCTTTCAACCGTGGGGACATTACAAAGTGATGGTCAATCTCACTATTTGTTGGTAAGAGTAGCCCAAGAGTTGGCAGTGGGTGGTGTTGACTAGCTGCCATCCCTCTAGTCTATCGCTGCTAAATTAGGGACAGCTATCGCGGATAGCCCTTGTGTAGCTTTGAGTGAAATTCAAAACAAACCAAAAAATATGCTTTAATGAAAAGCATCACATTAGGCTGTCTCCACCGTGAGGAATCGAAGCCCGGATTTCAGTGTAGTAAGTCCGTTATTTAACGCGGACCAGCCATGGGACTCCCGTGTAGCTTTGCGCGAAATCCCAAACAAATCAAACCTATTATAAAAATGTAAGCTTCCCCCCACCCGCTCGTGTAAGTACGAATAGCTAATATGATAGCGATCTCAGCCTTCACAAACCCATCAATATTTAATAAAGATACGTTATTATGCATGCTTTATGAGCTGCCTATCGTTGTTCTCTGGTTGCTTACCTTAAAATATATTTTATAACTGGTTCAAAACGGATTAATAAGTAGCATCGTCGCCAATGGATACGGCAAACTTAGTCTGGTTGGAATACTATTATTATTATAATACATTCTTCTAATTCTTGAAAGTCCCTGAGGAACTAGATTAAGAATGTAATGTAAAAAAATATAATAGGCCTAACACTAATGTCTAATGGCAAGTAAATTAATGATAGTCATGATTCGCCAGCTTGAAAATGACGTTCACACCATAATATATTTTGCCACTGACGAGAAGGCTTATGATACCGATCTCAGCCTTCGGAAACCCATCAATATTTAATTAGCATTCGTTATTATACAATATTTATAAACAGTCTGTTGGTCTTCTCTGGTTGCTTTCGATAAAGTATGTTTTATAATAGGTTTAATGACGGATTATGTTTCTTCATAAACATTTGATGTAGTCTTTCTCTGTATTATCCGAGAAAAACCTAGGCTTACAAAAAAAAAGAAAAAAGACAGCAGTTAATTAAATATTGAAAATCTTTCAACAAATATTTTGGAGTTCCAAGTCATCCTTGTAGGAAAATCATATATAGTATAAACATATTTCTCTCCAACCCTCGGCCAGGCATGGCCAGTTGGTTAGGGCACTCGACTCGTAATCTGCTGGTCGCGGGTTCGAATCCTCGTCTCACCAAACATGCTCGCCCTTTCAGCCGTGTGGGCGTTATGATGTGACGGTCAATCCCACTATTCGTTGGTAAAAGAGTAGCCCAAGAGGTAGCGGTGGGTGGCGATGACTAGCTGCCTTCCCTCTAGTCTTATGCTTCTAAATTAGGGACGGCTATCGCAGATAGCCCTCGTGTAGCTTTGCAAACAAACAATCTTCTACCCTCAAATGTCTTCGTAGTTAAGCACAAAACTGCCCACCATAGGTATCAAAACCCGGTTTCCAGCGTTGTAAGGCCGAAGACATACCGCTGTGCCACTGGAGGGCACTACTCTCAAAGTACTCGAAATTCTTAATTAATCCGGATTTTAGGAAATTAATACTCGATCCGTATTGGGAATAAATAACATCACGTGCATATTGAAAGCATTTTTAATATCATTCTCAGTACTCGGTCGCGGTCCCCACACTTTTTAGTCTGTCTCAATAAAAATGCGTCAAAAGTAGGAAAATTACTTTCAGAAAAGCAGGAGAATACATAACATCTAATCCGGAAACCAAAAGCTTCCAGTTCTCTAAGGCGAGCCTTGGACCTCTGGTGTAATGGGTGCGCCTGTAACGCACATTCCCCCCCCACTTTTAATTTGCCCCCCTGGAGACGATTATACAACTACAAAAAATATTAGTACGAACAGACACAGTATTTCACCTAAACTTCCAGTTTACATTGCACTAACGTACTAGTCTCACCTAAAATAATAGGAAATTATTTAGCTGCCACTAGAGGGCGGAACGTTTTTGTTGTTGTTGTTGATATTCCCACAAATTTACTCAACGATACCTGCTCTCGACTTCCCTAGGCTAGAATAAGGGCAGTTAGTCAACACCATCCAATCCACCGTCAATGCTTGTGCTGCTCTTGTCAGACAGAATAGTGGGATTTGACTGTCACTGTTATAACACAGACCCACACGCTAATCACTGGGCCGCGTTCGGCCTGAAGACGGCGGAAAACCTTTGCATTTTCATGTTTTAAACGCAAAGCTTCTCATAATGGAAATCCGGAATTTTACCCTTATAAGTCATCAAGATTACCGTTAAGCGTCCTGTATACGGGGTGCAGAAAGATAAAAAAAACTTTACTTTATATGACTTGTTGAGCTCACGAAGGATTGTGCTTTCAATTACACATTTTTTTCAAATTTTCAATGAAAAGGAATGATGAATCATTTTGGAACTATGGTAAATAATAATTATTCACAAATAAAAGAAAACAAGTGCTTATTTTTTATTTACAACTAATTCAACAAAATTTCAACTTTCAAATAATATGAAAAGCATCGGGTATTTCATGTGAAAATAACATGTAAAACATGGGGTATTTCATGTGAATATAACATGTAAAACATGGGGTATTTCATGTGAAAATTACATGTAAAACATGGGGTATTTCATGTAAAAATAACATGTAAAACATAGGGTATTTTATGTAAAAATAACATGTAAAACATGGGGTATTGCTTGTCACTTTATGTACAAACTTTTCATGTGAGTAAATAAACTAATTAGCTACTGCAGATACTACCTGACTACATCGCACGAGGATTTTGCAACTTAAGCGTCTGCGCACGTCCACAGAATGCTATTCGAGGTGTTACGGTGAACGTGAGGCTACTGGGGCGCCTTTAGTCTGCCCCGTGTTTTCGTGGTGTACGATTGAAAGCCGATTCCCCCCGGCGCAATTCATGGAAGTTGTTCTGTTGGGTCATCACGTGTGTTCAGCCACATTTACTGTTATATAGAACATGATTTAGTGACTGATATTAATTTATTTAAGCGTTATTTTACGTCATCGTAACCCTTAATTATCGATGGCGTTTGAAAGTTGTTGCATATTTATTTCGGTGTAGTTGAACCGAACCCTACAACAACATGAACATTAACGGTCTCAGGCCATTACAAAGTTCGCCAGATGTTAGGCTGTACCGCGTCACATACGATCAGATGATGAAACATGACCATAATGTGTGAAAACGCTTGCTAATAATCTGAGTCTAGAGAAACAGACCTGCCACGTGTCATATCTACTTTATAACGTTGTCTGCCTAAGATCTCTGGAGATGCCCCTTAGATTTGGTTGGGGGTACCACTCTCCTCCTGGACCTCCGAAGGTCAATATTCCCAAACGGGACAGATCAAGGTCACTCTGTGTTGACCGAGTCGCGACCCCGTTTCTCCTGCCGCCCACAACGGGGCGACCCTCTCACCCGTTTGGAAGGCGAGGTTCTGGAAGCTGGTCAGTTTCTTATATTCACAAATTTCCTTAAAGTTATAAAGAGCTCTAAAGCTATGTACTTTATATAATATACTATTGATAGTTTTTAAAGCTATGTACTTTATATAATATACTATTGATAGTTTTTTAAAGCTATGTACTTTATATAATATACTATTGATAGTTTTTTAAAGCTA
>NW_013666633.1:141952-145230 GCF_000517525.1 Limulus polyphemus | reverse complement strand
TTTACTCTCTCGGCAATCTGCCCCCCCCCAGTGGCACAGCGGTATGTCTGCGGACTTACAAAGCTAGAAACCGGGTTTCGATACCCGTGGTGGGCAGTGCACAGATAGCCCATTGTGTAGCTTTGTGCTTAACTACAAACAATAACAACAACTCTCTGTAATTATGGAGCAATAAGTATATGAAATATTGATAGTGTTTACTAATTATTGATAACAATAATGATTATTTTCTAGGTATGCTATAGCCATCTTGAAAATATTAACTTTGAAGAATAGTGAAATATATCAATATCAGATTTTATTCAGTAATTCAGTTTCAACCAAAAAACAATGGCCAATGTGAGATTTACAAACCAAACATCAGTGAAAGTCTGAATTCTGAGAACGCATGGTGGCTATCTTGAAAAAAATTCATTTGGGTCCAACTCTACAAAAGTGCAAAATTTGGTGCTTTTTTTGCGCAAAACCAGTAATTCCTTCAAACATTTACACCAATCTGTTGGACTATTGCTAAGGCGGGACATTTCTATTGTTTATGGTTGCTGGGTTTTTTTTTCTTACCCTTAAAACGCTCTTCAGGATGCCCAGAAGTCAATTTTTTTTCACTTTATTTGTTACTACATTTTTTTTTTCAAGAATTCTCTTTTACACTTTTCACTTATTGATCTGTATAGTATGTTTAAATAAGCGCTGCCCGATGATCATTTGATGGTTGTAATGCCTTGTTAATTACGAATTACAGCTGTTACACATTACTAATGAATGCTCGTGCAATATAGAACTTTGTATTATCTAAAAGTGGCTAACTTTCTCGGGATCATAATCCAGATTAAGGAAACGTGTATTTGGAACACATAGCGAAACGTACTATACAGGCTGAGTAATTGAAAAAGCACGTTTAATATTCAATTAACACTGATTACTTGATGTCAAACGGCTGTAAACACAAATTTATTTTTCTACTTACTGGTTTTGGTTTAGTTTTTTGAATTTCGCGAAAAGCTACGCGAGGGCTATCTGCGCTAGCCGTCCCTAATTTCGCGGCGTAAGACTAGAGGGAAGGCAGCTAGTCATCACCACCCACCGCCAACTCTTGGGCTACTCTTTTACCAACGAATAGTGGGATCGGCCGTCACGTTATAACGCCCCCACGGCTGAAAGGGCGAGCATGTTTGGTGTGACGGGGATTCGAACCCGCGATCCACAGATTGCGAGTCGAGCGCCCTAACCACCTGGCCATCTGCTTACTGAGATATCGCTTTGGTCAGTTATTCAGAATATGACGTGTGTCCGTTTGTAAAGTTTTAGCGCACGCTGTCAACCAGATGAATCAAACCTCAGATTTTAGCGTTGTAAGTCTGTAAACTTTCTGCTGAATTACTGGGGACTGTAGTGTATTCAAAAGTAACACCGGTCAAAGATTAATTTGATTTATTACAAATGTAGAGCATTATTACAATGATAGTAACAGTTACGTTTAACAAACGAGGCATGTGATGTTTGGATCAAAGGTCCGCTGTATGGGGATGTTCATTTCGGGACTTCCTGTACATACGTTAATTTATAAAGTCTCTGGATCTTTAGACGGCTTATATAAAGTAATGAAAAAAAAATTAAAGATAGTTCCAACTTTTTAAATCATTTTCGTGATTTTTTGTGTTGCGTTAGCAATTTGCCTTGACAATTTAGAAGACAAACATACAAAGATTTGTTAGTCTGTCTGGTGTCATAAATTGTTGTAAAGAACTGGCTGAACCAATTTCGATTAAGTTCGGCGCAGAAACGGAGGCAGAAACCTCAATGATTGCATTTAAACGGATATTTAATCGGACTAACGGTTAGAGTTCGGCAGACGTTTCGATGGTACGGCCTATAAGCCGACCCCAAACGAATGTGGTGTTTGCATTGGACAAATAGGTTCGTGTGGTACGGCTCAAAATAGTGGAATAGGACGGTTCACGCCCACATTATTTATAGAATTACTTTTAAAGTTTAGCACTGCCGGGTAACTTTAACACACACACATACATAAGAGGTAGAAAGAAAAAGTCACATATACATATATATATATATATAATAAGCGATTTAATAGAAACAGCTCAAAGCGAGCCGTGTTTCAGTATGGCAGCGTTAGGTTTACAAACTCACAACGCTAAAATCAAGGATTCGAGTCCTAGTGGCGGACAGAGCACAGATAGCCTATTGTGTAGCTTTGCTCTAGAATAAGCAAAACTAAAGCGAGCTTTTTGAATCACAAATTCATTAATTTTTTGTATAGAGTATACATTTTGTGTTTTTAGAGCAAAGCCACATTGAGCTATCTCTTGTGTTCACCGCGAGGAATCGAGCACCGGATTTGAGCGTTATAAATCCGAAGACATAGCGAGAGAATACATTATATGATAAATTGTATCTGTTTTTTGAAGTTTTATAAAAAAGTAAGGAAAGTCTTAACATAAGAAACTCACTTTATTTATTTCAATGATACCATTTTACAACTTACGTCGTCCTAGGAAGTACTTAAAGTACCATCTGGTTTGATACTCTGGGTTTTCTAAAACGGGTGTGCTTGGCGATCCGTAGAGCTGGAAACAAAAAATTTCAGTCAAGTTCAAAGAATTATCGATGGGGGTCAATGTGGAATAGCAATAACAACAAGAACAATAAAAAAAGCCTGGTTTCAAAAAAATATATTTGTTTGATAGAGTGACTTTTATACATCTAGCTAGGGGAGTATAGAACTTGTAAGAAAACCACAATGTTTTTTTTTTCTTCTTCACTAAAAATAGCCAACATGATGAATATATATAAACGTATAGGTCTGCTGAAATTTTATTCGATTTCTATGTCGAGACACGAAAAACATTGGACACAAAGTCCAACATGATGAATATATATAAACGTATAGGTCTGATGAAATTTTATTCGATTTCTATATTCGAGACACGAAAAACATTGGACACAAAGTCCAACATGATGCTTGACTTACTTCATCTTTTTCCACTCTTTCCCCATTTTCGACTCGAAATCTTCTAAAAAGGTCAGCGCCATCGTTCTCAACAGAAGCCAACTAAGAAAAGAAAAAGAACAGGTTACATTATTATCGAATTGAGAATAAAACTTACTTTCTCCGGTGTAAAAATATTCTTAAATTATATCCGAAAATATGGCGTGGCCCGGCATGGCCAGGTGGTTAGGGCGCTCAACTCGCAATCTGTGGGTCGCGGGTTCGAATCCCCGTCACACCAAACATGCTCGCCCTTTCAGCCGTGGGGGCG
>NW_013666633.1:134722-140971 GCF_000517525.1 Limulus polyphemus | reverse complement strand
TCAAAACAAACAAGCAAATGAAATATGGCCTCTCTGGGCTATTTGTGCTTTGCCCACCACGAGTATCGAAACCCGGTTTTTAGCGTTGTAAGCCCCCAGATTTGCCGCTGGACCGCAAAATATGGTGAATAGAAAATAGTAATAAATATATATGAAACAAAGTTAACACAACATTAAGAATTTTTCAAACCATGCTCTAACCTTTTTTGTGGAACCTCCACCCCCACACTCCTCTGCGGCTCAAGGCTTACAGTGCTCGATACCCGATAGATTAATATTGTAACTTGTGCGCGTTTTTAGCCTTAGGTTAGTTAGGGCTAAACTTTATCAAGCTTAATATTATCAATAAATAACTTGTAATGTTATTCTACGACCTAAAGTTAGACCTTTTTAAAAGCTTTGATAAGCTTTTAGTATGTTGTTGTACAAAACGTATAATAAGGCATATTTACGTCCGCTTTTTGTTTACATACGTTGAAACTAAGTGAGCGCGTATGAGCATTTTCAGGACAGACAAGAACTGAGTATTACCATTACTGATATAATGGGACCTGATGATTAAGGCGCTCGAATCGCAATCTGCAGGCTGCGGGATCGAAACCCACAGCCAAACATGCTCATCCTTTCAACCGTGGGGCTGTTATAACGAGATGGTCAATCTAATTATTCATTTGTAAAAACAATAGCGCAAGAAGTGGTGGTGGTGGTGGCTGCTACCGTCCAGTTGCCTTCCTTTTTCTTGGCTGTTTAAAATTAGGGAGGGTGACAGATAGCCACAGTAGCTTTGTCAAAACAAAGAAACAAACACTTCGCCTAATATTGCTGACCAATGATATGGTCCGTAGCCACAAGACCTCTAAAACCGCTCTTGACCTTCTTCAAAAGATACTTCAGTTTGCACAGTGAACATACTGGATGTGACCATTGTTCACGTCTAATAACGCTTACAGAAACAGTATACATATACTATATTACTAATCAGGCTAAGTTATAGCTTATTTCCATAGCATCAAGACGGACACGCTAAACATTTATTTCCGAACAGTTAAGTTTCTTCTTTCAATTAGTAAAAATCACGGACTTTCTGAAGAAAAGGACAAGTCTTCTGTATACAAGTTGCATCCAATCAACGTTTACAATATTTAAACCGCCCTTTGCCATAAAAAAAAAAATATATGAGAATACGTAATTAAATATTACGACAAAGAAAAGGTGCACGTAGAACGGCTGTCTGTATGTTTCTACATTAATTTTTATATTTGAAACCATCATTATTTTGTACATTAAGTAGGATTTATCGTACGCCTGAGATCGTATTTGAAGAAGAAAGTCCTGTGTTTCAGTTCTGGATAAGATTGCAGCATAGACAAATTATATATATTTGGACAAAGCATTTTGTAATTCATGTTTCATGCCATTAATAAATAGTCTTGAAAAGTTTTGTTTGTTTGTTGTTGAGCCGTAGATACACCATTGAACAGTCCTGAAAAGTTGTTGTTTGTTGTTAAGTACAAAGCTAAACAATGGGCTATCTGTGCTGTGTCCACCACGAGTATCGAAACCCTGTTTTTAGCCTTCGGACTTACTGCTGACCCACTGGGGAGGGGGGGGGGGTGAGTCTTGAAAAGAAAAAACTATATACAAACCGAAACCACAAATAATGACACCTTGTTTATTCAAGAACAATCACAACATTGCTATTAGTGCAAAGCGCGAGGCCACAAGCAGCACAGTAGCAGATCACATCACCAACCCACTAATAGAGTTCACACTGAGGAGATGAGGATGTTTTAAGGAAATTTGACCCCAATTAAAGCTTTTAAAATTAAGGTTCAAATTAGGTGCCTAATTACTGCTTGAAGGAATTAAACATCACATTTATTTTTTGTCTTTTTGTAAGAGATAAAAATAATCACTTGTCATCTCTAAAACTCCTGGGTACAACTTAGACGAGTTGGGGCACCAATAGTGTACATTATAATACGATTATCTCCTGGTTAGTCGAGTTGGGGCACCAGTAGTGTACATTATAATACGATTAACTACTGGGTACAACTTAGACGAGTTGGGCCACCAGTAGTGTACATTATAATACGATTAACTACTAGGTACAACTTAGACGAGTTGGGCCACCAGTAGTGTACATTATAATACGATTAACTCCTGGGTACAACTTAGACGAGTTGGGGCACCAGTAGTGTACATTATAATACGATTAACTCCTGGGTACAACTTAGACGAGTTGGGGCACCAGTAGTGTACATTATAATATGATTTTCTATGAGTAAAGCATACAGAAAAATGACACCGGCAGTCAGATATAACAATGTGTTTCGTTTTTTATGTGAAGAGCTAAACTATAAATGAATTATTTTTAACTATAAACTATATTTCTTTATATATATATATATCCATTAAAGTGAAAAGAAACGCTTGGCCTGTACTTCTTGTTGAACGTAGATGCGTGATTGCAATACTTATGTCCGCGAACGAGTTGGGCTAGACTGTAGAGCGAAATCACGTAAGGAGACTAGCATCACGGTCGATAAATCAACAGGGACAGACATACAAACATTCAGACAAACCTGGATCTATAAGGTTCAGTGAATAGAGAAATAAATTACTAGATTTTCTTTTTCTTAACTCGGAGAAAGTTGCTAAAAGTTTTTATTTGCTGTTGTTTCTTTCAAGCACCTATGCTCGAAACTGTATCTTACATCTGTTCTACTACATCAAGAATTTGTTGTCTTTCTCAATTAGCACAAAATGCAGAGTTTTTAATTTATTTTTACAAAATGTTTCAGGATTTGACTGTCCTTTTTTTCAACAGAAAAGTTATTTTCTAAATACATGTATCACTTTCATCAATGAAAGAAACAATGCGCTGTGATCATTATAGGTAACATAGCTTGAATATTATATTTAATTAGCTATGCCCATTGGGTACACTTTACCAAATCTTCAATAGGGTGAATGAATATAAAGTTTTAATAAGCTTATTTTTTGTCCCTGATACTAAATAACGAGAACAGACGTTTTTATCTACTACAAAGATCTGTAAAAGATATTGAATTTGTGTATGTTTTTAATGTGGCTCTTACGAAAAAATAGACGTACTAAAGAACAGTATTTTGGTGTTTAACACCTTGTGCGACACATGGCTAAATAGCTAAGTCAACTTGGTTGTTTTGTTCTGAATTTTTCGCAAAGTTATTCTAGTACTTTCTGCGCTAGCCGTCCTTAATTTAGATGTGATAGACTAGAAGGAAGGTAGCTAGTCATCACCACCCACCGCCAATTCTTGGATTACTCTTTTACCAACGAATATTGAGATTGACCGACACATTATAACGCTCCCACGGCTGAAAAGGTGAGCATGTTCAGAGACGGGTATTTGAACCCACGACCAGCAGATAGCGCGTCGAGCGCACTAACCATCAGGCCATGTTAGATCAGAGTCCCCCCCAGAAATTCAGGCCTATCCATCACTGTTTTATAACTGCTGACTGAATGGAAGGGAACCAGTCATAAACATCCGCCGCCTATCTAACCATTTTAGTGGAATCGAACATGTTTCTAAAATTAACTGAGCTCCAAACGACCAATAAAGATCCACGAAATTGGATTTTCATGTTTTGTTGGTCTAAACATAAAAATAACTTCTTTCTAATTACTGCTAAGAGGAATTGCTGCTGAGGTTACATCAGAACCTTTAAATATCTATTTACATAATATATATATATATGTCTCCGACTGTATGTTGGTTCGTTAAGTCCTTAAAGCAATTTATCTGTTTCTCACAGGATTTACTTAGTTTTAAGTTTTAATGACAGAAAATAATCAACATCAGCGCTTTCCTCTTGAGACCAAGTGGGATTTGAACTCAGGTACTTTTTCGAAGAAAATTAAAAAACTGGCTTCTGAAATTCTAATTTAATTTTGATTTAGTGCAACTTACACCAATAAGGGCGACCTCTATTGAGCGAATGGGATTAAACCCCCTATTGAGTGTTTTATTTATTTGTCGTAGATATAAATGAAAGATTCAAGTAAAAGGGACTTTTCTTATATTGAAGAATCGATTACTACATCTACAGCTATATTTAAGGCTCTATTTTTAAACTGGCCACGTGCTTCAAAAAAAGAACATTACTGCGAGAGTGTGTGTCAATCTGTTTATGTTTACCTTTACCAGAAACAAAATAAGTCTAGCGCTCCCAAGGCAGCAATGAGACCAAGAATGCTATAAAAGGATCCCCATTTTCTCAACGTCTCCTGGAGAAGACTTGTGGTCGAGACGTTGAGAGAATGAGGATCCTGTTATAGCATTCTTGGTCTCATTGCTGCCCTGGGAGCGCTAGACTTATTGCTGCCTTGATATCCATTTGTCATTATGAATAATACTCATAAGACTAGCGTTGTCTCAGTTACTGCTCCTGTTAAAACAACACACTTTAATAAAAACAAACCTAAGCAGACGAATTACACTGTAAACTCCTTCCTAGTTATCCTCTTTTGAAGACACACTTTGCAATTGTATTTATGTGGATGGTTAGTAAACTAAATAGATCTAATTATTTATTGTATTAGGAAAGAAATCCAATTAATTAGCATAGAACTTTTTTTGATGCTACCGTTTTTCTGTTGATCCTTCGTGCTTTGGAATATGATATTGAATATTTCTATTGTTGCTTTCTCGTCAAAAGATTTTGAGAAAACGTTTCTAATTTGGGCAAATTAATCCGGGGATAAACAAGTTGTCAAGATTCCGTTGCACTAACTTAAGTTACAGGATAAGCCACGTGTAGCCATTTCTTTCACGATCATGACTTTGGTAAGATACAGGATAACTCACATACAGCCACTTTGAGGTTTCACACCTCGGTAAGTTACAGCATAAGCTACGTTTAGTGACTCCTTTCACGTTTTTGACCTTTTGGGTTACAATATAAGCCAGATGCAGCCACTTCTTTCACGATCTTGACCTTGGTAAGTTACAATACAAGCCACAGAAAAAGTTACAGTCTTGATCTATGATCAAACACACGTAGCCACTTCTGTCAATATCTGGAGAAAAAGGCTTATTATTTTCAACAAAATCAGCAGACATCTATCGAATAGGCTTAAGCAAGGGTATTCGCTGACAAAAAAGAATCTGCTTGATATCTATTATAATGTAATCTGTAACAAGTCTCATTGTATAAGAAACAAAGATAAAACTTAAGATAGGAAACTCGAATAAAAATGTTTTTCAAGCGTGAGCACCTACATTCTCAACTTATGTAATACGGGTTATGAAAATAATATGTTTATTTTTTGATATTCGCAGAAAGTAACCTAGCCGTCCCTAATTTTGAACTTATAGACTAGAGAAGTAGCTAGTCAGTAGCACCCAAACTCTTATACTACTACTACTACTACTATTGTTTGACCAAAATGCCCGCCATGGCCAGGTGGTTAGGGCACTCGACTTGCAATCTGCGGGTCGCGGGTTCGAATCCCCGTCCCACCAAACATGCTCGCCCTTTCAGCCATGGGGGCGTTATAATGTAACGGTCAATCCCATTATTCGTTGGTAAAAGAGTAGTCCAAGAGTTGGCGGTGGGTGGTGATGACTAGCTGTCTTCTCTCTAGTCTTACACTGCTAAATTAGGGACGGCTAGCGTAGATAGCCCTAGTGTAGCTTTGCGCGAAATTCAAAACAAACAAACAAACAATTGACCAAAATAGTAGTAGGATTTGAAATCACCTTTACAACGCACTCACGCCTCTAAAGCATGGAGCGTGATTTTGCGGTAATGAAACGCAAATGTTGGACAAATAAATCTAAAGTCCGGCGCGATAGATCCTCCATAAAAATTGTTCAGACATAATCGGGTTATGCTCTTTCTCGACAAAGTCAAACATTGTCTAGAACCAGCTGGCGCAAGAGTTCAACAATGTGGTTAAAGTCGTATCTTTACATCTTATCTCAACATGGTTTTGCAACCCCTTCCCCCCACCAGTTGCTCAGCGGTAATTCCGAAGGCTTATAACACTAAAAACTTGGTTTCGATACCCGTGGTGGTGGGCACAGAACCCCCTTCCCCCCACCAGTTGCTCAGCGGTAATTCCGAAGGCTTATAACACTAAAAACTTGGTTTCGATACCCGTGGTGGTGGGCACAGAACCCCCTCCCCCCACCAGTTGCTCAGCGGTAATTCCGAAGGCTTATAACACTAAAAACTTGGTTTCGATACCCGTGGTGGT
>NW_013666633.1:131530-134506 GCF_000517525.1 Limulus polyphemus | reverse complement strand
CACAGATAACCCATTGTGTAGCTTTGCGCTTAACAACAAGCAAACAAACAAACACAAACAAAATTCAGCTGGAAAATTATATTCGAGAATCAATCGATAATGTGAGTCTATAGATCAAAAGTATGTCGATAAGAAACAGTTAGTAAGTGAAGTTTGAAAGCCTAGCCTAAGGCGAATGTTTCGGGCAGGAGCAAGAAATATTGGGTCTAGACTGGCTTTCTTCCAGCAATGTGACACATAATGTGACCATCTTGAACTGTCCTATTGATTTCCTTGAGAAACCTTTATTTTCTTTTATGTCTATTTCTACTAAAACCAACCATAGATTCGTCATTAAATCTTTTTTTTTTGGGGGGGGGAGGTGAAATAATGTTATATATACACACAAGCATTCACAAACACACACATTTGTAAAATATTCTATAATAAACAATAACTTTTAGGAAAATATGCCCCTCGAGTGAACTTTTGAAATCATAATTTGACGAAAATTTAATTATGTTTTTTATAATTTCTTGAAAAGTCGTATATATTTTTTTTAAATTAGAGAATATCCAGAAGAGTTCATAGAACAAAAACACATCAAATGAACGACACTGGAAGACATAAGCCTAATTTCTCAGATACATTCTTAAAGCTACTTTTTTGATGACCGTTAACAAAGGTCCGTACTATTTTTGAAAGTTTGTTTCCTTGTTTCGGATGTTCGCGTTCAGCCACACAAACTCTAGTTGTGCTAGATGTCTCTAATTCTAAACTGAGAGAATAAAGGCAAGGCAATTAGTTAAGAGTACCAGCCGCTAACTCTTGGACTCCTCTAATCAAATAGTGGGATTTGATTGTCGCTCTTATAACACCCCTACAATCCCCAAGGGCGAGACGCAGTTTAGCAGGCAACGGGATGTGAACCCTGTATTTACAGCCCGGCATGTTAATAAGTAGGACACACCCGGCCTATATTTAAAAGAAGGAATGGCCTAGTCTGTATTTAAGCGATTAGTGCACTTTATAAATGAATGTTTCATTTTAATATGAATAGTTAACACATCACACCGAAACGTAAAGGTAAGACGTAATATTTGATAACCGTTTTGTTTAGTAGGACACACCCGGCCTATATTTAAAAGAAGGAATGGCCTAGTCTGTATTTAAGCGATTAGTGCACTTTATAAATGAATGTTTCATTTTAATATGAATAGTTAACACATCACACCGAAACGTAAAGGTAAGACGTAATATTTGATAACCGTTTTGTTTTAAAATCGACATAATAAAAATTCATCAAACATCGTCTTCATGTAAAATTAAATTCAGCATTATTTGGTGACGTTAAAGCTAACAGTTTATATCATTAGTTATCTGAAGAAGTGTAGTGTATCTTAGAAAAGGAAAAATTTAAGGTATATTTATTTAACAAGAGACATTATACACTGGAAATAGGAATACCATTGTTAATAGAGACGGTCTTAGAAAGGAAAAAATTAAGGTATATTCATTTAAAAAAACCATTATACACTGGAAATAGGAATACCATTGTTAATAGAGACTGTCTTAGAAAAGGAAAAATTTAAAGTATATTCATCTAAAAAAATACATTATACACTGGAAACAGTCTCTATTAACAATGGTATTCCTATCTTAGAAAAGGAAAAATGTAAGGTATATTCATTTAAAAAAATACATTATACACTGGAAATAGGAATACCATTGTTAATAGAGACTGTCTTAGAAAAGGAAAAATTTAAGGTATATTTATTTAACAAGAGACATTATACACTGGAAATAGGAATACCATTGTTAATAGAGACTTCTTGGGCTAGTAAGTTAAAACCAACAACAACTAGATTTGTTTACAAAGCCTAATTAATCATTCATTGCTTGAGTGACTTCTCTTTGATCTCACCTAATTGTTTTATCCATTTCTTCCAGCCCCAATCTATTAGGCATGATTTGTTCTTATTTCCTACTATGTATACCTTACGTTTATTTCTTTTATACGTCTTTATTATACACTGTATGACGTCATAACATGCTTGTCGTTGGTGTTTTATTCTGTGCTAACCATTTTATCATTATTTCGATCCCATTTAACCGTTCTCTGTTTCTCTAATGTGACACACACACGTCGTTCATTGTGATTTGTAGTTACCCTATTTGTCTATTTCTATTATTACACATAGGTTTTTGCTATTCCCAGTTCCCCTTTTTTCTGTCTTTCACACATACAGTTTTCATTATCTTGTAGTTATTCTTTCTCTCTATCTCTAATGTTACAGCCCCCCCCCCAGTGGCACAGCGGTATGTCAACGGACTTACAACGCTAGAAACCAGGTTTCGATACCCGTATTGGGCAGAGCACAGATAGACCTTTGTGTAGCTTCGTGCTTAACTACAAACAAACAACAATCTAATGTTACGCTTAGCTTGTTTGTTGTCTTCTTTATAATGGCTGTACAGAAATACAGAATAAATAACTGATATATTATTTTTTAAATAATTAAAAACAACGTTTTGTATTTACGCAATGAAAACTTAAACGTTGTTTTTAATTATTTATTACAATTTTACAAATTTTAAACACAAGTGCCGGTAGTGCATATTTAGCTGATATACGTTGGAAATAACACTAGTGTGCTTAGTAACTGTTCTAAAAAACCAGGGCACTACAAGGTTAAGTAAACATATGTTATTCAAAAATGATTTTGTCTGGGTAAACTTCAGATGAGAATGAGACATGTTTTTTACACACGACAGATGAGAATGAGACATGTTTTTTACACACGACAGATGAGAATGAGACATGTTTTTTACACACGACAGACGAGAATGAGACATGTTTTTTACACATGACAGATGAGAATGAGACATGTTTTTACACCCGACAGATGAGAATGAGACATGTTTTTTTACACACGACAGATGAGAATGAGACATGTTTTTTTACACACGACAGATGAGAATGAGACATGTTTTTTT
>NW_013666633.1:125485-130832 GCF_000517525.1 Limulus polyphemus | reverse complement strand
TTGAAAGTTATTCTTGTCAGGACTCTTCGATCCATTCTTGGTGAATCTGGTTGACCGAAAACGAAGTATCAGATTGAAAGTTATTCTTGTCAGGACTCTTCGATCCATTCTTGATGAATCTGGTTGACCGAAAACGAAGTATCAGATTGAAAGTTACTCTTGTCAGGACGCTTCGATCCATTCTTGATGAATCTGGTTGACCGAAAACGAAGTACCGGATTGAAAGTTATTCTTGTCAGGACTCTTCGATCCATTCTTGGTGAATCTGGTTGACTGAAAACGAAGTATCTGATTGAACGTTATTCTAGTCAGGACTCTTAGATCTATTCTTGATGAATCTGGTTGAATGAAAACGATGAATCAGATTGAAAGTTACTCTTGTCAGAACTCTTCGATCTATTATTGATGAATCTGGTTGACTGAAAACGGAATATCAGATTGAACGTTATTCTAGTCAGGACTCTTAGATCTATTCTTACTGAATCTGGTTGACTGAAAACGAAGTATCAGATTGAAAGTTACTCTTGTCAGAACTCTTCGATCCATTCTTGATGAATCTGGTTGACTGAAAACGAAGTATCAGATTGAACGTTATTCTAGTCAGGTCTCTTAGATCTATTCTTGCTGAATCTGGTTGACTGAAAACGAAGTATCAGATTGAACGTTATTCTAGTCAGGACTCTTCGATCCATTCTTGATGAATCTGGTTGACTGAAAACGAAGTACTAGGTCGCGAACAGTTGCATGAAACTGAGATAAGCTTCTTTAGTAGAACATCCTACTTCGTTTTATTGATGTCACCCACTAGCTTTCCAATACCCAAACTCCAGGTGTTGGTAGAGGGGAACCCCTGGGGGAGGACCATGCAGTGAAACAGAAATTCCTTTTGTATACATTCGCCAGCCAAGCAGGAAGGAATCAATCTATTGAAAGGTAACATGATATGGAAGTATACAAATTAACAACTGTTACGTTTAATATACAGGAACTGGGCTTTATATTACTAACGTATCTCGAATATCAAATGTTTAGAAAATTTCCATCTAGAAAGATTTGAATGCAATAAATATATTGCTTAGTTCTAGATTGGTATCAGTTTTCTTTTTTTAAAACCTAGCTGATATTGTCAAATGATCTTTAGTGTACGCGAATATATATAATTCTCCGTTTTTTTTGTAATTACAATCAGTTAATTTTTGATTTTCTCCCACAGTTGATTTTTGATCATCCCCACAGTTGATCTTTCAACTCCTTCCACAGTTGATTTTTGATCACCCTTAGAATTGATTTTTGATCTATTCTCACAATTGATGCTTGATCTCCTCCCTCAATTAATTTTTTGTCTCGTTCCACAATTGATTTTGATTTTCTCCCACAGTTGATTTTTGATCATCCTTACAATTGATTTTGATCTTCTCTCACAGTTGATTTTTGATCACCCACACGATTGATTTGTTATATATTTCCACAGTTTTATTTTAACTGCTTGAAACTATGCGTGTAAGCTCTCCCTCCCTCCACAAGTACGAACAAAGAGATAACTTCGAAAAAGTCACGAGAACTCCCCGGATAAAGGGATCTAAAGGAGTTTTGAGGGCTCTCAAAATTGGTTGCACAAGTTTAATCAAACCTTGGCAACAACACGTAAATGGTCGTTCAGAATTAAGGTGTGCAGAGCGTTTTGTACAGCTGTTATTTATCGTGAATTTCCTCCTGTAATTTACTATAGTAACCGTAAGACATTAGAAATATTTTAAGACGATACGTTATAAGTTGGTTAAACATGATAAACCAGGCAGCAACAACTATAATAATAATGATATTGAAGTGCCTATGATTGGTGGAAAACGAGGTATTCGAAATGTCAACCTGATAATGTTTGTTTGTTTCAGAATTTCGCGCAAAGCTACATTAAGGATATCATAGCCGTCCCTAATTTTGACGAGAGGGAGGGCAACTAGTTAATAGCGACTGTTCGGCTAATCTTATCCGACTTGACCTCACTGTCATGGCGCAACCACCGTCCCTAATTTTGACTTGAGGGAGGGCAACTAGTCAACAGCAACTCTTCGGCTAATCTTGTCCGACTTGACCTCACTGTCATGGCGCAACCACCGTCCCTAATTTTGACGAGAGGGAGGGCAACTAGTCAACAGCAACTCTTTGGCTAATCTTGTCCGACTTGACCTCACTGTCATGGCGCAACCACCGTCCCTAATTTTGACGAGAGGGAGGGCAACTAGTCAACAGCAACTCTTCGGCTAATCTTGTCCGACTTGACCTCACTGTCATGGCGGAACCATAGTCCCAAAGTGCAGCAACGGGTCGCGAACCACGAATCTCTGTACACTCACTCTAGCTAACCTACTAGTGTTTTCCAATACACGTTCTAAAAACTTTGCAAAGTAATCCACCTATTATAGTCCGGTATGGCCAGGTGGTTAGGGCGCTCGACTCGCAATCAGAGGGTCGTGGGTTCGAATCCCCGTCACACCAAACGTGCTCGCCCTTTCAGCCGTGGGGGCGTTATAATGTGACGGTCAATCCCACTATTCGTTGGTAAAAAGAGTAGCCCAAGAGTTGGCGGTGGGTGGTATGACTAGCTGCCTTCCCTCTAGTGTTACACTGCTAAATTAGGGACGCTAGCGCAGATAGACCTCGTATAGCTTTGCGTTAAATTCAAAAACAAACAAACAATCCACCTATTATATTGTCATGGTGGTTAGTGAGTTACGGCTTTTAAAGAAGAGAATAGGAAATGGAAAATGAGAGTATTCTGGAACTTAAGAATAGCTAACAGAACAACGTTTGATATCTGCAATTGATTTTTTTATATTTGTACTTAAAAATAAAAACCTGATTAGAAGTTTCTCGAAAAAAAAATATAGATATTGCAAAGCTTCTCTTATGAAACAGAAAAAAAAAGAAAGGGTGAGAAACTATTTTATGTATTCAAAAACTTTATGTAGGTTTTTCTAAACACACACACACGTCCTTGTACTTCTCCTTACAAACGAGTGCTTGAGGGTATCTAGGGTTACAGTGAGTATTAGCACTCTGGTTTTCTGCACCTGAGAATGTTATAGATACAAATATGTAACTGATTCTCTCATATTGGAGGAACACAAATCTCATTTTATGACCAGCTGAGAGCCGCTCTCGTCGGTACTCATAAGATGTTACTAACAAAAAATCGTACTCAAGCGGTTTGCCATCAAAGATTATATATGTTGAAATTTAAACGAGCTCCTTCCTATAAGTAGCTGTGGAAATGCACATTAAATTTTGAACTTTGATATTTAAACAAAAGTTTGTATGGCCACTGAAGTGTAATTCAACTTATAAGCCTACTAATGGCTCTATACTGAAATTATAGCATTTTCCACTACCAAACGAAGGCTATATATATATATATATATAACGCTAAAAACGATTGTTTAAGAAACAAACCCTAAAGATGCTTTCCAAAGAAATAAATCTAAAGTTGATTTCAAAGAGAAGGAAAGAGAAAACGCTAAAGATGGCCACCACACACACTGACAATGTTAAATATAAAAGCTGTAGTCTCCACGCTAATGATACTGTGGCAGACACAATTTAAAACATAAAATACTGCCACACAATGCTGAATCTAACCTGTATTTTAAAATAAACTATAAAAAACAACTTAAATTGAACAATGATCTATTCAGGTATTTTAGGGAGTACCGTTTCTTTATGAACCAAAATCTAGGATTAAAGTCAGGGTCGTCATGATATAATTCTGGGCCCCTTGTTAGGTATTATAGGCTTCTTTTTTAATGTATAATTTTGTCGTGAGACTAGAAAATATATTTTGACATATTTAGAAATATAATTATTCGAATTCATATGCTTTTTTTTGTGTGTTTGTTTTTAGTGCAAAGCTACGTTGGGTTCTCCGTTGTGTCCAACGCGGGGAATCGAACCCTGGATTTCAGCATTGTAATTTCGTACACTTTCCACTGTTCCATGTCCAACGCGGGGAATCGAACCTTGGATTTTAGCATTGTAATTTCGTACACTTTCCACTGTTCCATGTCCAACGCGGGGAATCGAACCCTAGATTTTAGCATTGTAATTTCGTACACTTTCCACTGTTCCACGAATGTGTTAATCTAACACTCTAGCGTAATTTTCAGCTGGCGGCTGCATGTAAACCCACTCTGCCAAAAAAAAATAGACAAGATGGGGGTGAGGGTGGAAGCCGATATATTGAACCATCAAGAATCCCCCACTGGTTCTTAAGCAGGTTAACTGCTATTATAGAATGCTAAATTTAACCTCAGTAAACAGCAAGACACAAACATACATGAAACGTCGACAATAATAACCTTATTTCACGATACTTTTCGAAGCCACAGTGGGAAACTCTTTTCCGTTTCGATTTTGATAAAAGCCAACAATAAAATGATTAAGCGTGTGATTTGACGATGCGACATCCATACGACAGAGGATGTTAGACAAAAATGCGAAGACGAGACAAAAACAAAAATCCCTTTATTTACTACAAGCTGGCGAATTCTTACTTGAAAATGTCACTCGGAGAAATATCTGTTGGAAAGAGTTCTCTTTCTTTCAGCCAAACAAACAAAAAACATGTAGTAGTTATACAAGAGTCTATTGACTCTTTTGTGTATACGACACGCTTGGTTTGCTTCATCACTTATAATGTCACAAACACGTTATCTTATCTATCTCATTTGTATTTACTGAAGAATACATTATCGAGCATGTTTTTACGTAACGACGTGTTTATTAATGACCGGAAGTGGAGGTACTATTGTACCACAGAAAGGGTCAATTATCTACGACAACTTCGAATTAGCCGGGCCCGAGGACAAGTCTTGTTTGTCAGAAAGGAAGAGAGCTGACTATACAGAGATTTGAGTACGTTATATTAAAATGATTTTGAATATGCAAATCTGCAAGTCACGTGAAAAATACAGCCGATATAAAGTCGTCGTAGAGCAGAATGTATCGTAAACAATATTTTGACATCGTTTGGAGTGCGTATGTATCGCGATTCTATCGAGAATTAACTACTTATTGAAAGGGTATGTAACAGACGTAAAATATTCACATAGTCAGATCATAAGGATGTGTTCAGATCGGAGATTTAGAATTTCCAAGATGGGAATATCCCTTGCACTTTACGACAGGTGGTTAGGGCGCTTGGCTCGGAATCTGAGGGTCGCGGGTTCGAATCCCCGTCACACCAAACATGCTCGCCCATTCAGCCGTGGGGGCGTTATTATGTGACGGTCAATCCCACTATTCGTTGGTAAAAAGAGTAACCCAAGAGTTGGCGGTGGGTGGTGATGACTAG
>NW_013666633.1:119226-124755 GCF_000517525.1 Limulus polyphemus | reverse complement strand
GAAATTCATAACAAACAAACAGACGTAGTTACTCTATTCCTCATTTTCTCATGGGCTTCAAGAGATATTACTTGTTTTTTTACTCTTCTTGCCTCTGGTGTTCGCATAATTAACAGCACTTTCAGAAGGTAGAGCGGATTTTATTTTATTTTTTTAAAAAGCGTGTACTTTTCCACTCCCTGTAAAATCTATCTCCAGTATTCGCTCTAATAAAATACTTTTAAGGCCGAACGAAGTCTCAACAAGAAACCGTTATAATTACGCTTACTTGAGAAGGAAGAAAAACCACACTTTCTGTTTCTGGTTGGAAGTAAACAAAGAACGTTTACAAAGTCATTACGTCGCAAACATGAACGACAAAGCTGTCCGTTAAGTCCTCGTCAGCAGGTGGTTCGGTATGACGAGTTTTCGTACAGATTTTGTTTTGCTGCCACAAGTTCCGGCGTAGAAATATAATATTTTAAAACAAGCTAAATACGGGATGTAGGAGAAAAAAAGTGTCCATAAACATGAGAAGAAATTCCATATAAACCAAGTTATGACAGACCACTAACGACACGCTGTTATAAAACGGGATATCACACGTTGGCGGTGCTCGGTGAACATTATACTGTAGTTAGAATTTAGTGATAAATATGCAGGGGGTAGAATCAACTAAACATTATACAGTACGTAGAGCTTGGTGAACAGTGTACAGTAGATAGATAACAGTAAAAGTAGGTGATTATTGATTATGTATATATATACAGTAAGGGAATAACACGTATTTATAAGCTAAGAATGAATAGCATATAGTTGTTAAAGGATAGTGAAAGTACGTAATGGTTAGTGATATATTATACAACAGGCAGTATAGTATGGTGCTCTGTAAACTATAATATACAAGGTTAATGTTTATAGGGTGAGTTTCGAACATTTGTTTGTTTGTTTTTGAATTTCGCGCAAAGCTACACGAGGGCTATCTGCGCTAGCCGTCCCTAATTTAGCAGTGTAAGACTAGAGGGAAGGCAGCTAGTCATCACCACCCACCGCCAACTCTTGGGCTACTCTTTTACCAACGAATAGTGGGATTGACCGTCACATTATAATGCCCCCACGGCTGAAAGGGCGAGCATGTTTGGTGGGACCCTCTGTACCCGCGACCCTCTGATTGCGAGTCGAGCGCCCTAACCACTTGGCCATGCCGGGCCACCGAACATTTGTAAACGATACTTTATATAAAATTACCGCGTTGAAACTTCAAAAATTTTCCCCTTTGACAGAAGTCAGTTTCGGGTTAAGCACGTGCCAACGTAATCATTCTTACGAGTCGACGTAGAACATGAAAATCATGTAAATTATGAAAGTTTTGTACATATTTGTAATATATAGATCGTGTTCTGAAGAAATAAAAACTAGTGTTAATTAAATCATAGTCAGAACGAATTATTTAGAGCTACAGTTCTTTAACTCATTACAAACACAAACATACACACTTATCAATCAATCTATCTATCTATCTTGTATTTCAAGCCAATCAATAAGGTTAAATGCAAGTAAGACAGAAATAAAACTAGGTTAAAATTAGAGAGTAAGAATAGTGGGAGCAGGAACGTTGTTAGAATTTTTACAATTACACCTTGGGGGACTTGTTTCTTGTTTCAAGTTAAGCACAAAGCTACACAATGGGCCATCTGTGCTCTGCCCACCACGAGTATCGAAACCCGGATTCTAGCGTTGTAAGTCCGCAGACATACCGCTGTGCTACTGGGGGGGGCTCCTGGGGAATCAAATGATCTTGAATTTTATCAAAAGAATGTTTAGTTGATATCAGTTATATGTATATATTAAATATATTTATTATTATTATTTGCAGCACCGAACTATACGTGGATACGCATTTTTTGGTAAAGTTAGGGACATCTGTTGCTGTGTTATCTTTATAAATAACTGTACTGCTAAATGAATACTGCCTTTTATAATAGTCCAAAAGAGCTTGCCCGAGTGAACTAAAACATTAGCTTGTCAATATGATATATAAACATAGCATTCTTTATGGGTTGTTTTATTGAAAACCCGCATTTAATATTGTTACGTTTCAAAACAATTGCCTCCCCCCCCAATAGTTCATTAGTACGTCTGATGGCTTATAACTCTAAAAAACGGGTTTCGATACTCGTGGTGGGCACTGCACAGCTAGCCCATTGTGTAAATTTTGCGCTCAACAACAAACAAACAAAATAAAAAATCCCTCCTCTCCATTAGTGGGTCAGCGGTAAGTCTACAGGCTTAAGACGCTAAAAATCGATTTTCGATACCCGTAGCGAGCAGAGCACAGAAGATGGTTCATTGCGTAATTTTGTGCTTAACAACAAACACACAAACAAAAGGCAGAACAGTTGCCATTCCCCCAGTGGCTCAGTAGAACGTCTGCAGGTTTACGACGCTAAAAATCGGGTTTCGATATCCGTGGCGGGCAGAGCACTGCGGATATCCCATTGTATAGCTTTTCGCTTAACAACAATTAAAAACAAACCATTTCAAAACAATTTAGTTATGAAAACAGATTAAAAACGTGTGGTAGAGGATGAGCTTACCCTAATATACAGGGTTTAATAATGGTAGATAAACGACGAACCGCCGCTTAGGTTATCGTAGAAATGTCGATAACAATGCATTGAGGTATGAAAGATTAGTCATAGGTTTTGCGGTCAATGTTGCATAGATCAGATACCAAATTACTCGTAAGCTCAATTTATCGTGTTATCATTTCTTCATGTAGAACACGTGGTTACTAACAGCGCTATACACGTGGTTACTAATAGCGCTATAATAGCATGCTCCACAGTGTTGCCTTAACCAAGTTGATGACAAAAGGAAAATATAAACACGTGGCCAACGAGAGTGTACCTATTTAACCGAAGAGAATAGTCTTAACAAAACAAAATGATAATTTTCTACAAAACATCGAGCGAAAGATTAACACCAGCCGTAGAAAGTGTTTTAACACCAAAAATATTCACGGGGATAATCACTCACCATTTCAATAGACCCATAATGGCGACGACTGAAGACCCCACGCCGGGCTGCAAGGTCAGTTGACGAAGAACTGGCGGAAACAGAAAATACAGAATGTGTTAGTTGAGGTAAAAACATACAACACAAACGCACCGAAAAATAGAAACTGGGAGAGAAGTTTTACGTTAATGACTTCAGAATTAAACGTACTACATAATATTCATTAGATAACACAGGAAATCTATTTTGTTATTTTTCGTGGCTGATAAATAATTTGATTACAGTATCAGATATTGTTGATAACGAAAAAAATAGATGGAAAAACATTAAGGTTAATCTTGCCGTTACAATTACGGAATGGTGAAAAAGAAGAGCGTTTCAAACGTTTAGTAAGTGCGATTACAACACAGTTTAAACACGTTGTTCATCCTATAGGATTAACTAGTAATAGTGAAAAGTTAGCTAATAATGAACAAGGTAATATATCTAATTTAGAATCACTAGTAGTAGCAGAGCAGAACACTAAAACCTTGTATAACAATTAAGTAAAAAAGTAAAAAGAATATTGGTTGAATGACCAGCATCCTCAATTACCAAAACGTATATGGAATATAATATATAGAAGTCGGGCAGAAAAACGTAACGCGGATATACAGTGGAGACTTATGTATGATGCATTACCTAACCCACTATGGTTAAAGTGAATAAATGTGACTGAATATGAATTGTGTCCGTATTGTAATACTATGATAGGTAACAATTGGTACATGTATTTTTAGGTGTATTGTAATACCATGATAGGTAACAATTGTACATGTATTTTAGGTGTATTGCACATGAACTTTTAATAGACATGATTTTTAAGTTATCTTCAACAATTTTGGAAAGAACATGTGAATCGTATCATTATTGGTATTTATGGTCTTATAAAAGTTGTAATAATTATAAATTAATTGAGGTATATAATTTGATCATTATTTTACGAAAGAGTATTATATACAGTTATTGGTGCGAGATACAAAAAACTAAACATGTTCCGTATCTTAAAACAATTAAAAGAGAAATTAATTAATAGATTGAAGTCACGGATTACATTAGAAAAAAAATGTAGGCCTAACAAAATGGTGGATTAGAATTATTAAAAAAAAATTGGATTAGAGAATGTAGATGTAATATTATAGATCAAAATATTGTGAAATTTCATCTTCTCGAATAATTTATTATTTTTTTTCATTCCTGTGGGATATGTGTATATATGTATATTTAGTTATACTTTTAGTAATTATTGTATGATAAATAATATTTGATGATGTGATTGAAATTTGAAAAATAACAGCTTGAACGTTTTAATAAGAAATAAATTAATTCAACATTTTACAACTGTTACTTCTGAGGTTATTGATTAGAGTTATATCATCCATTTTACGTATGTAGTAATATGTAATATTTATTTATGGATGTTACAGATAAGAGTGATAAATCTGTTATGTAAATAATCTAATGTATAAATACATTTTTATTTCATTTTAAAACTGGTTGTTTGGTGTCAAACTTGTAAAAACTGATTTGGTTGTTTTAATAAAAAGTATAAAATGTATCTATTTCTATTGGCGTGTACAATGAAACTTTAATATCAGTGTTTCTCCATGACATCGATTTATTTTCGAGGTATTTTGTTTCATTCAAGCACTTTTCGGGCTTCATTTCACTCTACATCAATAAGGGCAAAACACATAACGCTGAACGTGGAGATCCAAAACCAATCAAAACTCCGTTCGGCAAACATTGTTGAATGAGTGGTTTTGTGAAGTTAGAAGTCGACGATTACCGTTCGTTATCTGTGTTTCCTAACAACTCGTGGCAAGCGATTCAAACAAACTTGAAATTAATCTGTGATACGTGAGCTAGTCTGTCGGAGTTTTAACAATCAAAACCGCGGTAATCCAGACAGCAAAGTTTCACACGTTCACTATTTATAACATGCCTACGTTTTAGAGAAACTACTACGTGTTTAACACATTTGGTTGCGACACGAATTGTCTTGAACAACACATATATTTTGATCTAACAATTCTAAAAAAAAAAAAAATAAGTCTATTTAATACAGTATCGCATTGAATAAATGTGTAAGAGAAATATATTTATTGGTTACTAGGGTGATACAAGGGATTTCTGTACAGGTACTGGTTACTAAGGGGACTCAAGGAATTTCGGTACATCATACATGTCTTGGTTACTAGGGGATTCAAGGAATTTCTGTACATGTACTGGTTACTAAGGGGACTCAAGGAATTTCTGTACATGTATTGGTTACTAAGGGGACTCAAGGAATTTCGGTACATCATACATGTCTTGGTTACTAGGGGATTCAAGGAATTTCTGTACATGTACTGGTTACTAAGGGGACTCAAGGAATTTCTGTACATGTATTGGTTACTAAGGGGACTCAAGGAATTTCGGTACATCATACATGTCTTGGTTACTAGGGGATTCAAGGAATTTCTGTACATGTATTGGTTACTAGGGTGATAC
>NW_013666633.1:112912-119009 GCF_000517525.1 Limulus polyphemus | reverse complement strand
GGGATTTCTATACATGTATTGGTTACTAGGGTGATACAAGGGATTTCTGTAAGTGAGTGGTTACTAAAGGAATGCAAGGGATTTCTATACATGTATTGGTTACTAGGGTGATACAAGGGATTTCTGTAAGTGAGTGGTTACTAAAGGAATGCAAGGGATTTCTATACATGTATTGGTTACTAGGGTGATACAAGGGATTTCTGTACATGTACTGGTTACTAAGGGGACTCAAGGAATTTCGGTACATCATACATGTCTTGGTTACTAGGGGATTCAAGGAATTTCTGTACATGTATTGGTTACTAGGGTGATACAAGGGATTTCTGTACATGTACTGGTTACTAAGGGGACTCAAGGAATTTCGGTACATCATACATGTCTTGGTTACTAGGGGATTCAAGGAATTTCTGTACATGTATTGGTTACTAAGGGGACTCAAGGAATTTCGGTACATGTATTAGTTACTAAGGGGATTCAATGAATTTCGGTACATCATACATGTCTTGGTTACTAGGGGATTCAAGAGAGTTCTGTACTTGTATTGGTTACTAGGAGATACAAGGGGTTTCTATACATGTGCTGGTTACTAAGGGGATTCAAGGGAGTTCTATACATGTGTTAGTTACTAAGGGGATTCAAGGGATTTCTGTACTTGTATTGGTTACTAAGGGGATTCACGGGAGTTCTATACATGTGTTAGTTACTAAGGGGATTCAAGGGAGTTCTGTACTTGTATTGGTTACTAGGAGATTCAAGGGAGTTCTATACATGTGTTAGTTACTAAGGGGATTCAAGGGAGTTCTATACATGTGTTAGTTACTAAGGGGATTCAAGGGATTTCTGTCATTTCCTCTGAAGGAAACTAAAATGCCCGTGAAACTACTCAATGTGACATATGTGGTAAGTAACATAAGTTGTTAGATAAACTTTAACGTGTATTGGCGCCATTACCTTGTACCACAAATGGCAAATATTTCTTTGTCAAACCAAAATTGTTGAAAGAAGCACGGATTTGTTATTTCTAAGTAAATAGTATTATAGTAAATATCGAAGTTTGAAAGTCGATATAATAGAAAATCAAACTTCTTTACGTTTGGTTGTTAGGCCAATCTTCATAAAATAAAGTGTAAACTTTTTGATTCCTGATATCTAATAAGTCATAAAAGTACAACTCTTTGGTTAACATTATTAGTGGTGAGGAAAGGACCGTACAACCAAACAAAATGCTGACATTCCACCATTATATGAGGCCTAGTATTGATGAGCCGCGAATTCGGCGAAACTAGTCTGCTGCAGCGGAAGTAGCAAATAAAAGAATAGATTAGCGTTCTACACAATCATTTCTGCACTGAAATTGAAGAAAAAAAATGAATAGGCATAAATCTTGTTGAATACTGAAATTATAATAACCGATAGTCATTCATAGATCCGAATAGAAACCGATAGTCATTCATAGATCCGAATAGAAACCGATAGTCATTCATAGATCCGAAAAGAAATCTAGGATTTATAAGATGTCTTCATATTTCTTAATATATTTATACATTATAACGCCAATTCCTGATAGTGCTCTTTATATTGGAAAGCTTGCAGTGTTGTATATCTGAAACACATTTAAAACACTTCGAATAAAGTTAGCTTCAAACGAGGACTTTTTGTTTCCATTACATTATGCGCTTCTTCGTAGTGACTTTAAAGCTGTCCTCTTTGTTTTCTATAGCGAGGAAAGTTTAAAATGCAACTTCATTAAAAAAAAAGGGTCTCAAGTGAAGTTTTTAATGCACATAAAGAACGTTTTCTCCATTTTTAAGATTATTCTCCAGTTTCTGCCTTAACCAGAGATAATCCTACCCCATCCAGTATTGCCATGACTACATGAGTCTTTGGCAGTTATCGCTTACAAAGTGGTAGACTCGTGTATCATTAGAAGCAGTCCAACTAATGGAAAAGATTAAGTTATTCCTTGTAAGGGTTTAAACAATCTCAATTGGTAAAAAGCCCTTCTCTAAGACGTTTCAAGATAACACATTTCTTTAAGTACTTAAAGCTTTCGATTTTTTTTATACTAAGTAGATCCTTATCTGCCTTCCTGTTTATCTATCTGTTTATCTGCCTAATTGAGTTTGAGAAAGATACGTAGTACCGTTGATGTAGAGGTATAGAATTTTAAGCCTAGGAAATATAACGTAATCCCCAGACTATATATATTAAGATTTACTAATTACTGGAGTTGTTGGCTGATTTGTTTTTCATAAGATAACCTCAGAAAACTGTATATTGATCTCATTGTAAAATATTCAAAGTTAAAACAATATATTCCCACAGTTGTATGGTTTACAAATTGTCTGGAAGAAGTAAATATGAAAGTACGATATTAATAGGAAAATCTCTCCTCCCTCGGTTGGACAGCGGTACGTTTACTCAGTTAAAACGCTAAAATCCGGGGTTCGGTTCCACGGGGTGGATACAGTAGATCGCCCAATGTGGCTTTGCTCCAAAACAAACAGAAATATCATTTAATATTTCTGTCCAAATAAATTTCATCCGATTAATTTTTTTAATAATTTAATTTTAATAAATTAAAAGAATAGCAACAACAAAACACTTCCAATCATTACGTCTTATTTGCTTTAAATATAAGAGAGGTTTTTTTTTATGAATAAGGTTGATTGGTTGTGTCAGGGTAAAACCACATTGGGCTATCTGTTGTGGCCACCGCGGGGAATCGAACTCCGGATTTTAGCGTTGTAAGACCGTAAACCTATCGCTGTCCCACCGGTGGACTTGTGTATAAGGGACGTCCAATAATACAGAAGCAAGACACGATTTTGAATGACAAGATAATGAAAAAATAACTAAAAACTTTATGTATATTTTTGGAAAATTAGCTATCTCACTACCACCTGGCCATGCCAGGGCCCAACTACGTCTGAAATTCTTGAAAAGCTTATTATCATCTCAGGTTTGGGCACATTATAAAACTAACAATTATCCGGTACAAAAGTGGGTGCAATATAAGAATGATGCTTAAATTTCACTCTTCGGTTACACAAGAGTAGCTCAACAGATGGCGGTGAGCGCTGCCTTTCTTTCTAGTCTATCAATTCAATATGAAAGACAGCCATGCGCAGTAGCCTTTGTGTAGGTTTTTGCGAGAATTCTAACAAAGCAAAACACTAGTCACATAAACTTTATCGTAACTTACTTGAAACTACAAATAAGGACTAAGATGATGACTACTCCCATTTTCTTTGATGTAGATTCATATTATTTAATAAAAATCGCCTTGTTTAAGAATATGACGAACAAAAACACACCCCAAAATTAAGTAGACGCTATCTGGCACTATTAAAGTGTTTAGGGTTAATCAACTGCTTGGATTTCTATATTATAATTTATGATAATAACTTAATGACTTGGAGTAGATAAACTAATGGAGCTGTGTTTGGATATCTATATTATAATTTATGATAATGAATTAATGACTTGGAGTATATTATCTAATGGAACTGTGTTTGGATATTATTATAATTTATGATAATGACCTAATGATGTGGAGTAGATAAACTAATGGAGCTGTGTTTGGATATCTATATTATAATTTATGATAATGACCTAATGATGTGGAGTAGATAAACTAATGGAGCTGTGTTTGGATATTATTATAATTTATGATAATGACCTAATGATGTGGAGTAGATAAACTAATGGAGCTGTGTTTGGATATTATTATAATTTATGATAGTAACCTAATGATGTGGAGTAGATAAACTAATGGAGCTGTGTTTGGATATCTATATTATAATTAGAATAATGACCTAATGATTTGGAGTAGATTATCTAATGGATTTGTGTTATACGATTAATTAGTTAATGCATTTCTTAGAGATGTGTATATACATAAAGAGAGTTTGTTTGTTATTAAGCACAAATCCGCGCAATGGGCTATTTCTGCTCTTAGCCCAACGCAGGGATCAAACCACAATTTTTAGCATTATAAACTCAGCGAGGCAATACAGAAAGATTTCAGCAATTAAAAAATTTAAAAACGTATCGTTAAGTTAAAAAAACACATCAAAGTTCATTAAATTTTTCGAGAGCTCTTTGCTCTGTCCACCACTAGCATCGAAACCCAAGTTTTAGCGTCTTAAGCCTGTATAATTAGAATTCAGCCACTAGGGGGCTTATGTCGTTGAGTTCAATATGGCTGAGAGATTTCAGAAAACATAAAAAAATAATAACTTCACACACGTGTTGTACCATCAGGTGCCAGGACAAGCAACTGTTTGGGGTCTCGCGCGTTTAGGGGGTCTTATAGGGGTGAGCTAAAAACAACGTTTAAAATTAAAATGTATTCTTTATTTTCATATCTCACAAAGTGCAAAAACACACGTGGTGTTTAATCCCTTAGAAGAATAGTTAGGTACATAATTTGAAAATTCATAAAAAATATTGCTAAAACGAATCCCATTGGTGGACTGTGTGATCTGATTATTCTGCTCCTTTGGGCCTCAGCTCAGTCTGGAAGTGACACCATATTAAAGCGCGGACCTATTATATAGTAATATAGCCTTAAGTCATCATTAGAGCGATGCAGCCTAATGATATGTATAATTAAATGTTTAATGAAACTTCACGTTTATCAAACTTACTATATAAAGCGCTGCAAATCTTGTAGGAGGGAAAAAAAGTAAAAATAACTTCTTTTAATCTACATAAGTTTACTAAGATACGAAACATCATCATATTCAAGTTGCTGAAACAATCTGCCCATCGTAAATTCAAACTTATGATGTACTCACGCTCACTCAAGATCGAGTTTTCAAAGGATGTAGTTTTAAACACAAGCTTGCAAGCGTGATGTAATCCAGGATGTTCAAGTTCAAGTCCAGTATTCAAGTTCAAAAGTACTAGAAACTTATCACATGTAAGGTGCTCCTAACTCTGAAGAGGCATGGCCAGGTGGTTAGGGCGCGTGACTCGCAATCTGAGGGTAGTTGATTCGAATCCCCGTCCCACCAAACATACTCGTCCTTTCAGCCGTGGGGGCGTTATAATAGTGTTGGTCAAGCCCACTATTTATTGGTAAAAGAGTTGGCGGTGGGTGGTGATGACTAGCTGCCTTCCCTTTAGTCTTTCACTGTTAAATAAGGGACGGCTGGCGCAGATAGCCCTCGTATATCTTTGCTCGAAATTCAAACCAAACCAAACCTAACTCTGACGAATTCACTAATTGAATTGATTATAACAGTAGTTTGAATTCAATGATTCAAAAACACAACCATTTAAATGGTAAGATAATGTGTTTTCTCTATTTCCTGCTTCACCTGATTTAGTAATATTTATCTATCTATTTTATAATGATACTAGCTGAAATACACGTCCCCTGGTCATGAAAAGTTGCTTCCCTTATATGTAATTGTAAAAAACATAAAAACGCCCATAAAAACTCCAAAACATAAAATGTGAAACCGCAAGTTTCCATGTTTCTCCCCATAGACCAAATGAACCTCCATATCAAATTTTGTGAAGATCCACCCACAGAAGGTGAGGTTGTGATAAAAAATGCTCATAAATGCAAAACAGAATTTTTTTATATATGTCCCCATAGACCCAATGAAACTGCATACCAAATTTGGCGAAGATCCATTTACAGGGGGCTAAGAAGTGTTAAAAAATGCTCAGAAAAACAGCAAAATGCAAAACTGAAAATTTGTATTTACCTCCGCACGGATCAAATTAACCTCCATACTAATTTTGGTGAAGATACATCCACACCCTGCGAAGTAGTTACATGGACAGTACTAATATATTTATATATATAATGCTGTCGTTATTTCATATTCCTGGCATATGGTATTTTCAACCTCAATGACACCATATGCGACACACGGGCTAAACAGTTAGATCAGAGACCACAAAGTTCAGTAACAGTCCTCTGTAATTTAGAACTGCTGAATAGAGAAAGGACAATCGGTGAAGACCCCCCCCCCCACCCACACACCCATAGGGCTACTATTAATCGAATAAGATTGATTGCCATTTTTATAACGTGTCCACAGCAGAAAGTGCTGGGCGTGTTCAGTGGCACTTCAAG